>NC_044980.1:80232197-80418471 GCF_008728515.1 Papio anubis
GGATTTAATGGTTAAAGGTGGTGTATAAGGGACAGGAATGCAGTTTGAGTAAAATGGTGAATACTTCTAGATAGGCACAAAAATTTTGTTTCCTCGAGTTCACTTTTTAAAAATTAATAAATTTTATGTTTTAGAATAGTTTTAGCTTTATAGCAAAATTGAGGGGAAAGTAGAGTTCCCATATTCCACCCCGTTTGTTTCCCACTGTTGACATCCAGCACACTGGCACATTTGTTTCCAGTGATGAACTTACATTAGCATATTATTGTCACCCAGTGTTCATAGTTTATGTTAGGGTTTATTCTTGACGTTGTACATTCTGTGGGTTTTGACAAATGTTTAATGACATGTATGCCACATTGTAGTGTCATACAAAATAGTTTCATTGCCTAAAAATCCTGTATATTTTGTCTGTTCATTCTTCCTTTCCCGTTAGCCCCGTCAGTCACTAATCTTTTTACTGTCTCCATAGTTTTACCTTCTCCAGGATGTTGTAGAGATGGAATTGTACAGTATGTAGCCTTTTCAGATTGACTTCTTTCACTTAATAACATGCATTTAGGATTCTTTCTTTCTTTCCATGGTTCAATAACTAATTTCTTTTTTTATCTGAATGTACCATAATTTATCTAGTCAGCTAGTGGTTGTTTATGAATTTTGGCAATTATGAATAAAGGTGCTTATAAACATTTGCGTGCAGGTTTTTTTGTGGCCATAAGTTTTCAGCTTATTGGGATAAATAACAAGAAGCCTGATTACTGGATAGTAGAGTAAAAGTATGTTTTGGAAGAAACTGCCAAACTGTCTTCCATAGTGGCTGCACCATTTTGCATTCCCACCTGTAGTGAATGACAGTTCCTGTTGCTCTACATTCTTGCCAGCAGTCGATATTGCCAGATTTTTGGATTTGGGCCATTGTAAAAGGTGTATAATGATATCGTCTTTGAATATGCCATTTTCTAATCACATATGATATATAATGGTTTGGATATGTCACTCCTCTAGATCTCTTGTTATGGCCAGGGTGGTGACTTATATCTATAATCCCAGCACTTTGGGAGGCTGAGTTGGGAGGATTGCTTGAGGCCAGGAGTTTGCGACCAGCTTGGCCAACATAATGAGACTGAGACTCTGTCTCTACGAAAAAGAAAAAAATCAGCCAGGTGGTGGTCAGCATACCTGTGGTCCCAGCTACTTAGGAGGCTGAGTGGGGAGGATCACTTAAGCCTGAGAGGTCAAGGCTGCAGTGAGCTATGATTGTGCCATGGCACTCCAGCCTGGGCAACAGGGTGAGACCCTGTCTCCAAGGTTTGGGTCATGGGGGAGGATCCCTCATGACTTGCTGCCATTCTCCTGATAGTGAGTTTGTTTTCATGAGGTCTGGTTATTGTAAATTGTGGCACCTTGCCCACTACTCTCTGTTGCTCCTACTTTGATGAAACATCATGTAATATGTTTGCTCCCACTTTGCCTTCCACCATGAGTAAAAGCTTCCTGAGCCTACCCTGAAGCTGAGCAGATGCTGGCACGATGCTTCCTATACAGCCTTCAGAACTATGAGCTAGTTAAACCACTTATAAATTACCCAGGCTCAGGTATTTCTTTATAGCCATGCAAGAATGGTCTAATACATGTGATACTGAACATCTTTTCATGTGTTTATTTGCCATCTTTATGTCTTCTTTGGTGAGGTGTCTGTTTCAGGTCTTTTACCCATTTTAAAACCAGGTTTGTTTTCTTATTGTTGTGAAGAGTTCTTTGTGTATTTTTGGATAACAGTCCTTTACCAGATGTGTCTTTTGAAAATATTTTTCTCCCAGTCTGTGGTTTGTCTTTTGATTTTCTTGACAGTTGCTTTTTGCAGAGCAGAAGTTTTTAATTTTAATGAAATCCAGCTTATTCGTTTTTTCTTTCATGGATTGTGACTTTTGTGTCTGAGAAGTCATTGCCATAGCCAAGGTCATTAGATTTTCTTTATTGTTATTGTCTAGGAGTTTTACACTTTTGCATTTTAATTTAGGTCTGTGATCCATTTTGATTTAAATTTTGTGAAGGGTGTAAGGTGAGTGTTTACATTCTTTTTTTTTTTTTTGACATGTGGATGTCCAGTTGTGCCAGCACTGTTTGTTAAAAAATCTGTCTTTGCTCCATTATCTTACCTTTGCTCTTTTTTCCAAAGATGATTTGTTGTATTTATTTGGGTCTGTTTCTGGGTTTCCTGTTCTGTTCCATTGATTTATTTGTCCTTTTCCAAAATACAACACTATCTTGGTTACTGAAGCATTATAATAAGTCTAGTAGTGTCAATGCCTGCGACTTTGTTTTTCTTTCAATGTTATGTTGGCTATTCTAGGTCTTTTAGCTCTCCGTAAAAACTTTAGAATCAGTTTGTTGATATCCACAAAATAATTGCTGGGATTTTGATTGGAATTGTGCCAAATCTGTAAATCAAGTTGGGAAGAACAGACATGTTGATATTGAGTCTTATTCATGAACTTGGAGTATCTCTCCATTTATTTAGTTCTTTGTTATGTTCCATCAGTTTTGTAGTTTTTCTCATATAGACCCTGTACATATTTTGTTAGAATTATACCTAAGTATTTCATTTTTTGGTTGCTAATGTAAATGGTAATGTGTTTTAAATTTCTTTTGTACATACAGGAAAGCCATTGGCTTTCCTTGTATTTTGCAACCTTGCTTGTTAGTTCCATGAAGTTTTTTTTGTCAGTTCTTTCTGATTTTCTAGCTAGACAAACCTGTCATCTGAGAACAAAGACAGTATTATTTCTTCTTTCCCAATCAGTGTACCTTTTTCCCTTTCCTGTTTTACTACATTAGCTAGGACTTTGAGTATGATTCGAAAAGCAGTGGTAAGAGGAGGCATCCTTGAATTTTTCCCCATCTTGGTGGGAAAGCTTTGACATTCTCACCATTAAGTATGGTGTTAACTGTCAATTTACTTGGTAGATTTTTGTTTTTTCATCAAGTTGAGAAAGTTCCCTTCTATTCCTCATTTGCTTAGCATTTTCATCATGATTGGGTATTGGATACCGTCAAATGGAATTTTTGCATCTATTAATGTGATCATGTGATTTGATTAATTACATTGATTTTTTAAAATGTTGAGCCAGTCTTGATAAATACTGCTTGATCATGATATGTAATTCTTTTTGTACATTGTTGGATTTAATTTGCTAATATTTCGTTGAGGATGTTTCCATCTCTGTTCATAAGAGATTGGTCCGTAGTTTTCTTTTCTTGTAATGTCTTTGTCTGGTTTTGATATTAGGTTAGTATTGTCCTCACAGAATGACTTAGGAAGTAACTGCTGTATTTCTGAAAGACATTGTAGAGAATTGGTATTATTTCTTCTTTATATGTTGATTAGAACTCACCAGTGAACCCATCTGGATTTGGTTCCCTCTGTTTTTGAAAGTTAGTTATTGATTCAATTTCTTTAATAGATATAGGTCTATTCAAGATTGTTTTTTTTCTTCTTGTGTGAGTTTTGGCAGATTATGTTTTTTAAGGACTTGCTCCATTTCATTTAGCTTTGCAAATTTGTGGACATAGATTTATTTACGATATTAGTTTATTATCTTTTTAATGGCTTTGGGGTAGTAGCAATTAGTAAAGATCTTCTCTTTCATTTATGATATTACTAATTTGTCCTCTGTCTTTTTTTCTGAGTCTGGCTAGAGGCTTATCAGTTTTATTGATCTTTTCAGAAAAGTTACCTTTGGGTTTGTTAATTTACTCTATTGATTTCCTGTTTTCAATTTCATTGATTTTTGCTGTAATATTTATATTTCTCTTTATCTGCTTACTTTGGAGTTAATTTGCTTTTCTTTCTTGCTTTCTATGATGAAGTTTAGAGTATTATTATTATTTACAAATTTTATTTAAGAGACAGGATCTCGCTACATGGCTCAAGCTGGAGTGCAGTGACTGTTTCCAGGTGCAATCCCACTACTGATCTGTGTTTTGACCTGCTCTGTTTTTAACCTGGGCTGGTTCACCCCTCCTTAGGCAACCTGGTGGTATCCTGCTCCCAGGGGTGTTGATGCCAAACTAATCATGGAGGTTCACTGGGCATAGTGTACTACAGTCCAGAACTTCTGAATTCTGTCCATTTTTCTGTCTTCACCACCCAGGTAACTGGGACTACAAGTGTGTACCAGTGCTCCCAGCTGAAGCTCTGATTACTGATTTTTTATCTTACATGTGCATTCAAACTATAAAGTTTTCCTCCAAGCACTGCTTCTGTTGCATCCCACAAGTGTTAAATTGTATTTTCATTTTAATTTAAAGTATTTTAAAATTGCTCTTCACATTTCCTCTTTGATTAATGTGTTTATTTAGACGTACTTGGGAATTTTCCTGCCACTTTTTTGTTATTTATTTCTAATTTAATTCTGTAGTCTGAGAATAGACATTATATGATTTCTATACTTATAAATTTGTTAAGGCGTGTTATTACTCGGAATGTGGTCTATGTTGGTAAATATTTCATTCGAGCCTGGAAAGAATGGGCCGGGCGCGGTGGCTCAAGCCTGTAATCCCAGCACTTTGGGAGGCCGAGACGGGCGGATCACGAGGTCAGGAGATCGAGACCATCCTGGCTAACACAGTGAAACCTCGTCTCTACTAAAAATACAAAAACTTAGCCGGGCGAGGTCGCAGGCGCCTGTAGTCCCAGCTACTCGGGAGGCTGAGGCAGGAGAATGGCGTGAACCCGGGAGGCGGAGCTTGCAGTGAGCTGAGATCCGGCCACTGCACTCCAGCCTGGGTGACAGAGCGAGACTCCGTCTCAAAAAAAAAAAAAAAAAAAAAAAAAAAAGAATGTTCAGTCTGCTATTGTTGGATGAAGTGGTCTATAGATGTCAGTTATATCCAGTTGATTGAAAGTGCTGCTGAATTAAACTATATCTTTACTGATTTGTTGCTGGCTGGATCTGCCCATTCCTGATAGAGGCATGTTGAAATCTCAACTCTGATAGTGCATTTATGTATTTTCTCTTGAAGTTCAGTTTTTTTTTTGTTTTCATTTATTTTTACTCTCCATTGTTAGGCACATATATATTAAGGATCATTGGATCTTCTTGAGATACTGATCCCTTTATCATTACTTAATGCCTCTCTTTGTCCCTGGTAACTTTCTGTGCTCTGACGTTGGCTCTGTCTGAAATTAATATAGCTGCTCCCACTTTCTTTTGATTAGTGTTAGCATGGTGTATCTTTCTCCATCCCTTTGCTTTTAATCTGTATGTGTTTTTATATTTAAAATGGGTTTCTTGTTCATATAGTAGGATCTTGTGTTTTGGTCTGCTCTGACAATGTCTTTTAATTGGTATATTAGACTTGATGTTTAAAGTGGTTATTGATATAGTTAAATTAATATTCACCATATTTCTTAACGATTTTCTATTTGTTGCCCTGATTGTAACTTTTTGTTATGCACTTTTTCTGCCTTTTGTGATTTGAGTATTTTATATGATTTCATTTTTCTCTCATTTTTGAGCACATCAGTTATATATATATATATTTATTTTATTTTATTTATTTATTTTTGAGACACTGTATCACCCAGACTGGAGTACAGTGGTGTAATGTCGTCTCACTGCTCCACTTCCCTGGCTCAAGTGATACTCCCACCTCAGCCTCTTGAGTAGCTGGGACCACAGATGCACACCACCATGCCTGGCTAGTTACTGTTTGTACTTTTTTTTTGTAGAGACAGGGTTTTGCCATGTTGCCCAGGCTGGTCTCAGACTCCTGGGCTAAAGCAATACTCTCACCTTGGCCTCCCAAAGTGCTGGGATTATGGGCATGAGCCATCACGCCTGTCCTCCACTTTTTTTTTCTCTTTTTTTTTTTTTTTTGAGATGGAGTCTTGCTCTGTCATCGAGGCTGGAATGCAGTGTCACCATCTTGGCTCACAGCAACCTCCGCCTTCCATATTCAAGCAATTCTCCTGCCTCAGCCTTCCGGGTAGCTGGGATTACAGGCGTGCGCCACTACGCCTGGCTAATTTTTGTGTTTTTAGTAGAGATGGGATTTTGCCATGTTGACCAGGCTGGTCTTGAACTCCTGACCTCAAGTGATCTGCCTGCCTTGGCCTCCGAAAGTGTTGGGATTACAGGTGTGAGCTGGCCTTTTTTTTTTTTTTTTCTAACTTAAGTGTTTGTCCTGGAGCTTGCAATATATATTTACAGTTTTTCCAAGCACATTGTCAAATAATACTGTGTTGCTTCATGGGTTGTGTAAGTACTTTATAATAACAAAATATTCCTGTTTCCTTGCTTCTGTCCTTTTCTATCTTGTCATTCATTTCACTTATACATAGGCATACGCAAGCAAATACATCATTGCTATTATTTTGAACTGTTACCTTTTAGCTGAATTAAAAATAAGAAAAATAAAAGTTTTTATTTTACCTTCACTTGTTCTCTCATGTTCTTCCTGAGTTTCTGACCTATATCTTTATCCTTCTCTTTCATGAAATTATTTTAATATGTCTTGCAAGGCAGGTCTACTGGCAACATATCTCTTTGATTTTTGTTTGAGAATGTCTTTATGTTTCTTTCACTCTAGAAGGATAGTGTCACATGGCATACATTTTTAGATTCATGTTTTTTTTTTTTCTCTCAACACTTTAGTGTTTCATTCTACTCTCCTGTTTGCATTGTTTCTGAGGAGAAGCTGGTCTTCCGTAGGCAAGGTGTTTTTTGCCTCTGGTTTCTTTCAAGATTTTTTTCTTTGTTTTTGATTTTCTGAAGCTTGAATATGATATGCTTAGATTTTTAAAAATTATTTTTAGGTTTTTAGGGGCCTCAGTCTTAATATTCTGAGTTTTATGGATCTGTGGTTTGGTGTCTGATGTGAACTTGGAAATTTAGTCATTTTTGTTTCCTTGTGTTATCAGTGTATGTAAGTTACACCGTTTTTAGTTGTCCTACAGTTCTTAATGTTCCACTCTTTCTTTTTCCTCTCTGTTTTTTCTTTGCTTTTCAGTTTTGGAAGTAGTTTCTGTTGTTAGACCCTTAAGTTCAGAGATGCTTTCCTTAGCTACGTTCAGTCTATTAACGAAGCCATTAAAGGCATTCTTCGTTTCTGTTACATTGCTTTTGATTTCTAACATTTCTCTTTATCCTTTCTTAGAATTTCCATTTCTCTGCTTACGTTGTCTATGTATTTGCATATTGTCTAGCCTTTTCATAAAGCACCTAGCATATTAATCATAGTTTTAAAAAATTCCCAATCTGGTAACTCCAGAATTCCTGTCATGTCTGTTTTTGATGCTTTCTCTGTCTCTTCAAACTGTTTTTTGCCTTTTATTATGTCTTGTAATTTTTTATTGAAAGGTATACGTGATGTACTAGGTAAAAGGAACTGCTGCAAATAGGCCTTTAGTGATGTAGTTATAAGGGAGGCATTGTGTAGTCCTAGTATTAGGTCCCAGTTTTTTGGTGAAATTGTGCTCCTGGACTGTGAACGTAACCATTGTTTCTCAGTCCCCCACCCTTATCCCTGTCACCTTTAGGTGGGATAGAATGGCTAGAAGGGGCTGGAATTTGGTATTTCCCTTTCCTCTTGTGAAAGGCTAAAGTGAACTGGAGTTATTCACCGTACTTCTTTATCCACAGGTAGGTTAGGCTCTGGTAAATTAGTTTCTGTTCAAGTCAGGCCTTGTTAAGAACTGATTGCTGTGGCATATTTCAAAATTGTTCCTTTTTCCTTTCCCCTACCAGAAGCACAAAGGGATTTTTCTCTGATATTTACTGTAAGGGCCTAGCAGAGCTCCTGAAGGTAAAATTCACAAGAGTGTCAGGGCCTTACATGACTGGGTCCTCCTGGAGTTTTAAATTGTCATTTGTTTGCACTGAGTCTCCAACAATTTGTTGTTATAGTTGAAATATTCTTACCCTGGCACTGGTTCCCAAGGAAGTTTCTGCTTGTGGGTTTCTGTTCTGATGACTTGGGATTTTTCTCTATCTGCCTGCCTGTCTCTGAATTTTGGGGGACAGTGGTTTGCCCTGTGACCTCACTTCTCTGAAGGATCTCACTAGAGCTATTGATTTTTCAGTTTGTTCAGCTTTTTACTTGTTAGGATGGAGTGGTGACTTTTTATCTTCTTGTATGTAAAGAAGGAACAGGAGGCCAGGCACAGTGACTCACGCCTGTAATCCCAGCACTTTGAGAGACTGAGGGGGGCGGATCACGAGGTCAGGAGATCGAGACCATTCTGGCTAACACAGTGAAACCCCATCACTACTGAAAATACAAAAAATTAGCTAGGTGTGGTGGCAGGCGCCTGTAGTCCCAGCTACTTGGGAGTCTGAGGCAGGAGAATGGTGTGAGCCTGGGAGGCAGAGCTTGCAGTGAGCGGAGATTGTGCCACTGTACTCCAGCCTGGGCGACAGAGCAAGACTCCGTCTCAAAAAAAAAAAAAAAAAAAAAAAAGAAGGAGGAACAGGAAACTGACAGTGGCTTAAAGGCCGCTTAAAGGTTACAAGTTTTAAAGGGGTTGAAAAGAGATTGGTTTGTGGGAATTTGGAGGCTACATCCTTTCAGAGAATAAGTAGTTAGAGGGGATAGCAAATTAAGGGGAGTAGATTTTTCAGAATAGCAAAAGATAATACTTGATAATTTTTTAAATTCTTAATAGTAAATAGTTAATTTATAAATTAACTATTTATAACTTAATAAATAGTTATAATAAATAAATTAAATAACTTAATAGTATTTTATAAATCAATCATCGAGGTTGGATTTTTTTGTTTTTACCCTAGTGTATTTGAAAGTAAATGATGCTTTATTTTTAATATTTGCCGATGTATTTAATCAAAACCTAGAGAATTGAGGTAGACATTGTATCAGAAGAAAGCAGTTTTGAACAAAGAGAGCGAATTACTAGTCAGTTAACGAGTGTCAGCTGTTTCATAAGCATCACATAACATTTCCTAAATTGTACACTGCATTGTTCAGTTAAAGGAATTGGTGTTCTGCGACTTTTTGACAGTTAAGTAATTTGAGAACTTCTGCATTTTGGGTCTTTGCTCTTGGAAATCCAGAATGTACATTAACCTATTTATGCCTAGTGTTCCATTAATGGAGTGCTAAGCATCTGGGAGTTCTTTATATCCTACTGCTCAAGGTCATCGCCAAGGTCCGATTTTTCACACTCAAAAAGTTGCAACCTTAGACATAAATACAGGAGCCCTATGAGTCATTAATATACTAAACAAACTTTCTTGTTTAACTCTGCTTCTTCTAAACTTATGTGCTTAATGATCATTCTCCGCAGGGCATGTTTTGAGAAACATAGTAATAGCAAGACGTTAGGTTTCTCTCTACCTGGTGCTTACAATGGGAGTAGTATAGAGGAAGAACCCAAGTTTAGCCTTTGGAAAAACCTGCGTTTGTGGTTTTTAATGCTTTTAGTGAATCACTATATTGGAAAAGTTAATTTAAGCTCCTCATGAGTGTTTCCTTTTGTAAAATATAGTAACCTTTCTCCATTTCTAATTCACAGTGATGCTGATGTTTTATAGTTACCAAAAAGGCTATAATAAAGTACTTACATATAAGGTTTGTATATGGTTCTTTTTTCTTTCTTTTTTATTGTCTATATGTAAGGTACACAACATAATGTTTTGATGTGCATATATTTAGTGAAGTAATTACTACAGTCAAGTAAGTTAACATATTCCTCATCTCCCACAGTTAACCGTTTCTCTCTCTCTCTCTGTGTGTGTGTGTGTGTGTGTTAAGAGTGCCAAAAAAAATATGGAATGCTTCACAAATTTGCATGTCATTCTTGAGCAGGGGTCATGTTGATCTTTTCTCTATCATCATTCCAATTTTTAGTATATGTGCTGCAGAAGTGAGTACTGTATATGGTTCTTACAAAGAAGGGGAACATTTGACACCTGCTTTCTGGTGGTAGGTGTGATATTGATGTGAATTGTTCCAGGAGTCACAAACCTATATCGATGTTGAAAGAATAAATCAGTATGCAAGAGAATGGTGTGTAAACATTTTATAGAGGCAACAGTGCTAAGGAGTTATACTGTTTTCTTACAATTTTTTTCTTTTGGACACTTTAATATGTTGCGAAGAGATGACCAATAAAACAAGAATAATAGATATTTAGTGTTGCTTATTAAGAGTTAAGCTGGGGGTTGGGTGCAGTTGGCTCACGCCTGTAATCCCAGCACTTTGAGGGGCCAAAGGAGAGAGGATTGCATGAGCCCAGACCGAGCAACATAGGGAGACCCTGTCTCTACAAAAAATAAAAATAAGAAGTTTAGCAGGGCATGGTGGTGGCACACCTGTGGTCCCAGCTACTCGGGAGGCTGGGGTAGGAGACTCACTTGAACCCAAGCGGTTGAGGTTGCATAGAGTTCTGATCTTGCCACTGCACTCTTACCTGGGTGACAAAGCAAGATCAGTCTCATAAGCTGGGCAGGGTGGCCTCTGCCTGTAATCCCAGCTACTTGGGAGGCTGAGGTGGGAGGACTCTTGAGGCCAGGAGTTTGAGACCACCCTTAACAACCTAGCAAGATCCTGTCTCAAAAAAAATATTAAAATAAAAAGAATTAAATGGATTACAAGAAAACTTCCTTAGCTGGTAAGTTTATCCTACTTACTAATGACAGAAATATAGTTGAAACATGATAGAATAAGGTTTTGGATGAAATCTTATGCAATTATTTATAAGGTAATATCTACAATTCTAATTATTTTGTTGTAAGGATGTTAAAATGAGTTTTAGAATAATGCATATAATAGTTGGGGATAGAAGAGCTTTTTATATGGAAAGAAAATATTCAGATTTTTTTTGTGTTGAAAAAGTTTAAAAGATGATTATATGATTAAAACTTACATAGTTAATGAACAGAGAAAATGAAAAATGGTGACACAATCCTGAGAGGTATAAAACTGTATATGCCAAAGAGGCAGATGCATGAATTTCTGTCCTGTCTCTGACCTTCGTGGGCATGAGACGTTAGTCACGGAAAGGCAGAAAAGATGAGGCAGGGCTAGGTCTTGGCTCTGAGTCACCCATTGACTCAGCTGTTAGTACCAACCACTTAGTCTTAGGCCGCTGAACAGTACATATGTGAATTTTCAAGTTACCACTGTTGTGGCCTCTGCAAACATTTGGCAGTACTGGGGGTTAAGGGAGATTAAGTCCAAGATAATAAAACAGATGAGGGAGAGGTTAACAGCTGGACAACACATTGTTATGAGATGTTTAGTGTAGATGGAATTTTGACTGTCTAATGTTTTATGTATATGCACAATTACATATAATATGTATGCACATACTAATTTTAAAGCATGCTCCCTTTAGTGTTGAAATGAAAGTTTTAGTATAGAGTTTTTCTGTGTTTAGAATTAATTTTTTTTCCTTGGGTATACTTTTTCTTGAAGTATAACACATACAAAGCATAGTATCTTAAGTGTTCAGCACAATGAATTTTAACAAGTGGATGTACCTGTGTAATCCATACTTAAAGAACCCCAGAATATTATCAGCATCTTAGATGTCTTTTTATGCCTGCTTTCTGCCTAATATGCACACCACCTCCTCCTGAAAAACAAAATTCTAACTTCTTGTATCCTAGATTATTTCTGACTTTTTGAGTTTTATATTATAAAATTGAATCATATACAGGTTGAGTTTCCCTTAATGCTTAGGACCAGAACTGTTTCGGATTTCGTATTTTTGGGGGGCTTTATTTGCATTATACCAGTTGAGCATCTCTAACATGAAATCCAAATGCTCCAATGAGCATTTTGTTTTTGTGTCATGGTGGTCCTCAAAGTTTCAGATTTTGGAGCATTTTGGATTTCAGTTTTCAGATTAGGGATACTCAACCTTTAATATCCATTCTTTTGTGTGTTACTTTGTTATGTTGATGAGATTTATTCATGTTGTCTCATGTAGCACTATTTCCCTTATCTCCATTTCTTGTGTTACATTGTGACTATACCAACAGTATATTATCTTTTTCTACTAGTGATGGACATGACCTTTAAGGTGTGTGTAGTTTGACTATTACAGATAGCATTACTATGAATTTTCTGATAATGACTTTTGATGAACATGTATAGACATTTATGTTATACAGCTAGGATTAGAATTGCTGGATCATAGGATGTTCATTTAATAAGCTTGGTAGGAATTGCTGAATAGTTTTGCAAGGTGTTTGTACCCATTTAAATTCTGAGTAGCAATGTGTGAGAATTTCACTTGCTCTACATTCTTGTGAACATTTAGTATCAAAATAAAATCATTGTAGTGATTTAGTTGGGTTGGTGGTGTAATAGCTCTTGTGGTTTTAAATTTTTATTTTCTTGATGTGATGATTAATGGAAGTGTGTATCTTTTCATATGTTTATTGGTCATTTCTGTAACTCTTCCATGAAGAAGTCTTTTGATTTCCAGTTTTCTATTGGTTTGTCTTTTTTTGTATTTATTTCTGGTTATTCTCTGTCTTGGCTATGAGTCTTTTGATGAGTATATGTGCTTTTGAACTGTTGATTTTTTTAACAGAAGTTAATTTTATCAGTTTTTTTTTTTCTTTGTGGTTGAAGTGTAGCACACATAAAGCATAGTATTCCATAGTATACTATACTGAAGCATAGTATTCTAAGTGTTTATCACAATGAATTTTAAAAAGTGGATGTACCTGTGTAATCCATACTTAAAGAACCTCAGAATATTGTCAGCATTCTAGATATCTTTTTGGGGCTGCTTTCTGCCTAATACGCACGCTACCTCTTCCCGAATAAACAGAATTCTAACTTCTTCCATCCCAGATTATTTCTGACTTTTTCAGCTTTATATAATAAAATTGAATCATAAACAGGTTGAGGTTTTTTGAGTCATGTTTAAGAAATCTTTGCGTGCTCTAAGGAGACAAACATATTTGCCTGTGTTTTTTCCTAGACACTTTATTATCTTTTTCTGTTAGATATAGTGTACATATGGAATTGATTTTTGTGAATGGAGCAAGGAAGAGGTCAAGATTCATTTAAAAACAATGTGGATATCTAGTTGACCCATTTCCATCAAGTAAAAAGCTCATATTTTTCAGACTCATCATTGTCATGAATCAATGGCAATACATGTGTGAGTTTGTTACATCTCACTTCTGTCCCATTAGTCTACTTGTCTATCTTTGCATTAATTCTTAACGTATAATAGCATGACTAATTGTTCTTCAGTAGGACCTGTCTCTTTTTCACTAGTGAAATTGATACTTTGTGACCTTTTTCATTTGTTCAGTCTTCTCTAGTCGACCAATTTTGTTAATCTTTCCAAGAACCAATTTTTCATTTTTTTTTCCTGAAGTCTTGTGTTGTACCTTTGCTTTTGATTTTGTTAATTGTGTCCTATTTATTTTCTGTCTTTTCAGGTTTAACTTTTTGTCTTTTCTAATTTCTTGAGGTAGATACTTAAATAATTCCTCTCTGTCTTCTTTTTTAATATAATCATTTAAGGTTACAGATTTCCCTCCAAGCATAACTTCAGCTACATGTCACAAATTGTTATCTGACCTATCTGCATTTGGTTTCTTCACTAGCATATTGTGAAGACATATTTCCAAATAGATGGCAACTTTTATAGTTTTTTTAGGGGTTAGTAATTTTTCGATTAGTTCCCTTGAGAGAACATACTCTGAATGAATTCAGTCCTTTGAAATGAGGCTTGCTTTTTGATTCAGCATATGGTTTTGGATGAATGTTCTATGTTCACTTGAAAGATGTGTCTCTGTATATATATATATACACACACACACACATATATACACACACAAACTTTTATTGGATTCAGCTTTCTTCATGGGTCAATTATATTTATGAATCTTGGTTTTGTATATGTTCACTGATTTTTTTTTTCTTTCATGTGCTTTTTAAATAAACTCTTGAGAGAAATGTATAGTTTCCCATCCTACTATTGTAGATTTATCTATTTTAGGGGTTTTATCTATATAGAACTACATATAGTTTTATTTTAGCTTTATATTTTGAATAATGAATTCTAAATATGCATATACCAGTTCCTAATGAATTCATTACTGTATTATGAAATGTCTCTTATCTTTGATACTACTTCTGATACTTCTTGTCTTTTTTTTTTTAAATTATTTATTTATTTATTTATTTTGAGACACAGTTTTGCTCTTATCGCCCAGGCTGGAGGCGTGATCTCGGCTCACTGCAAACCCCACCTTCTGGGTTCAAGCGATTCTCCTGCCTCAGCCTCCCGAGTAGCTGGGATGACAGGTGCCCACCACCACACCTGGCTAATTTTGGTATTTTTAATAGAGACAGAGTTTCACCATGTTGACCATAGCTGGTGTTGAACTCCTGACCACAGGTGATCTTCTTGCCTCAGCCTCTCAAAGTGTTGGAATTACAGGCGTGAGCCATGGTGCCCAGCTGGTACTTCTTGTCTTAAAATCTAGTTTGTCTGACATCAGTTTTCTTTTGATTAGTGCTAGTATGGTAAAGCTTTTTGTGTTCTTTTACTTTCAACATTTCTGTATTCTTATATTTAAGATACATCTCTTATAAGTGGGTTTTATTGTTTTATATAGCCTGACATTTTAGTTTTTTAGTGGTTGTCCTAAAGATTACAACATGTATCATTGACTTATTACAGTCTACTGAAAATATTTACTTTTACCACTTCCCTAACAATGCTAGGAACTTAGAACATCTGAACTTCACTTATCCTTCTGCTTTTTTTTTTTTTTTGAGGCGGAGTCTCGCTCTGTCGCCCCGGCTGGAGTGCAGTGGCTCGATCTCAGCTCACTGCAAGCTCTGCCTCCCGGGTTCACGCCATTCTCCTCCCTCAGCCTCCCGAGTAGCTGGGATTACAGGCGCCTGTCACTACACCTGGTTAATCTTTTGTATTTTTAGTAGAGATGGACTTTCACCGTGTTAGCCAGGATGGTCTCGATCTCCTGACCTCGTGATCCGCCTGCTTCGGGCCTCCCAGAGTGCTGGGATTACAGGCGTGAGCCAACGCATCCGGCCTCCTTCTGCTTTTTACATTATTGCTCTACATGTTTATTATACCTTTTTTTTTTTTTGACATGGAGTCTCACTCTGTTGCCCAGGCTGGAGTACAGTGCCACAATCTTGGCTCACTGCAACCTCCGACTCCTGGGTTCATGCAATTCTCTTGCCTCAGCCTCCCAAGTGACTGGCATTACTGGTGTGTGCCCCCACACCCAGCTAATTTTTGTGTTTTTAGTAGAGTTGGGGTTTCGCCATGTTGGGGAGGTTGGTCTTGAACTCCTGACCTCAAGTGATCCACCCGCATCTGCCTCCCAAAGTGCTGAAATTACAGGCATGAACTATCGTGCCGGCCTATTATACACGTTTTAATATTCATTAGATATTATTGCTTTGTACAGTGTTTGTTTACACATATATTTACTGTTATGATGCTCTTCACTTTATGCTGTATTTCCATTGTTTCCTGTAGGATGGGAACTTTTTAACTTTTCTTTTGGCCTATGGAACTTCTTTTAATACTTTTTTTTTTTTTTTTTTGGTAAACGTCAGTTGTCAAATATACTTTCTATTTATCTGAAAATGTACTTGTTTCTGTGTCTGAAGGATATTGTCTCTGTGCATTAGATTCTAGATTCACAGTTACTTTCTTTCAGAAATTTGAAGATATTCCATTCTCTCTGCTTTCCAGTATTTTTGTTGCAAAGTTAGCAAAAATTTTTTATCTGTTTCTTTGAATATAATGTCTTTCTGTTTTGACTACTTTGAAGATTTAGTCTTGCCAAAGAACGAAACTGGAGGCATCATGCTACCCAACTTCAAGCTATACACAGAACTCCTGTAACCAAAATAACATAGTACTGGTATAAGAACAGAGACATAACACCAATGGAACAGAATAGAGATCCTAGAAATAAGACCTCACACAGCTATCTGATTTTTGACAAACTTGACAAAAACAAGCAATGGGGAAAGGACCATTCAATAAATGGTGCTGGGATAACTGACTAACCATATGCAGAAGATTGAAACTAGACCCTTTCCTTACACCATATGCAAAAATTAAGATGAAATAAAAACTAAAATGTAATACCCCATACTATAAAAACCCTGGAAGACAACGTAGGCAGTACCATTCAGGACATAGGCCTGGGCAAAGTTTCATGAGGAAGACGCCAAAAGCAATTGCAACAAAAGCAAAAATTGGCAAATGGGATCCAATTAAATGAAAGAGCTTCTGCACAGCAAAAGTAACTATCAACAGAGTAATCAGACAACCCACAGAATGGGAGAAAAATTTTGCAAACTATGTATCTGACAGGTCTAATATTCAGCATCTAGAACTTAAATTTACGAGGAAAAGAATCCATTAAAATCTGGGCAAAAGACATGAAGAGACATGTTTCAAAAGAAGACATACATGCGGGCAAGAATCAGGCGAAATAAAGCTCAACATCACTGATCATTAGAGAAATGTAAATCAAAGCCACCATGACACCAGTCAGCATGGGTGTTATTAAGAAGTCAGAAAATGACACATACTAGCGAGGTTGTGGAGAAAAAGGAATGCTTATACACGGTTGGTGGGGGTGTAAATTAGTTCAACTGTTGTGGAAGACTGTGTGGCAATTCCTCAAAGACCTAAAGATAGACATACCATTCAACCAATGAATCTCATTACTGAATATATAACCAAAGGAATATAAATCACTCTGTTATAAAGACATTTGCACATGTATGTTCATTGCAGCACTGTTCATAGTAGCAAAAACATGGAATCAGCCTAAATGCCCATCATTAATAGACTGGATCGAGAAAATGTGGTACATATATACCATGGAATACTATGCAGCCATTAAAAAAATAACAAGATTGTGTCCTTTACGGGGACATGCATGAAGCTGGAAGCCATTATCCTCAGCAAACTAATGCAGGAACGTAAAAATCAAATACTGCATGCTCTCACTTATAAGTGGGAACTGAATGATGAGAACACATGGATACATAGAGGGGAATAACACACACTGGGGTGTAATTGAGAGTAGAGGGTAGGAGGAGGGAGAGGATCAGGAAAAATAACCAGTAGGTACTAGGCTTTATAACCTGGGTGATGAAATGATCTGTACAACAAACTCCCATGACACACATTTACCTGTGTAACAATTCTGCACATGTACCCCTGAACTTAAAGTTGAAAAAAATTATTTAGTCTTGCCTTTGGTTTTGAGCATCTTTACTGTGATTTGCCTAGATGTGGACTTTTTTTTTTAAGGAAAAAAAAAAAAACTTGCTGGGATATATAGAATGCTTGAATCTTTGCCTTAACATTTTTGATTGAGTTTGGAAAATTCTTGACTGATTTTTCTTCATATGTTGCTTCTGTTCTATTCTCTATTGCCTCCTTTCTGGTACTGTACATGTATGTCTATGCCCCCACCCCCCCCACCTCCCCTTTTTTTTGAGACAGGGTCTCACTCTGTCACCCAGGCTGGAGCGCAATGGTATGATCATAACGTACTGCATCCTTGAACTCCTGGGCTCAAGCAGCCCTCTTGCCTCAGCCTTCCGAGTAGCTGGGGACTATAGCTGTGCACCACTGTGCGCAGCTTATTTGTTTTAGAAAACTTTTTTGTAGCGTTGGGGGGTCTTGCTTTGTTGCCCAAGCAGGTCTTGAACTCCTGTCTTCAAAGATCCTCCCTCGTCAGCCGCCTGAAGTGTTGGATAACAGGTGTGAGCCACTTTGCCCAGCCTGTTAGCAACTTTTTAAAAAACGATGTCCCATTCATTTTTTGTATTCTTTTCTGTATTTTCTTTTTTTTCTGCATTACCATTTGACAGGTATAACTTTTCTGTATTTTCTGTTGTTGTTTTCTTTTTATGCTCTAGTCAGTGTATTTTCTATGGAACTTTTCAAATTATTAGCTGCTTGGCTGGGCGCAGTGGCTCATGTCTGTAATCCCAGCACTTTGGGACACCGAGGCAGGTGGATCACAAGGTCAGGAGATCGAGACCATCCTGGCTAACACGGTGAAACCCCCCTCTACTAAAAATACCAAAAATTAGCCGGGCGTGTTGGCGGGCCCGGCTGTAGTCCCAGCTACTTGGGAGGCTGAGGCAGGAGAATGGCGTGAACCTGGGAGGCGGACCTGGCAGTGACCTGAGATCGCGCCACTGCACTCCAGCCTGGGTGACAGAGCGAGACTCCATCTCAAAAAAAAAAAACAAAAAAAACAAAAAAACAAAACTGCCTAATCTGTTAACATTATATTTAGCTCTTAATTTTACAAATTTGATTACTTTTTAAATATTCAAATTTTATCCTTAAATTCTATCTTTATTTTGTCTTTTGCTATATTTTCTTGAATAACTATTACAGCCTTTTGTCTGTAATTTTAAAATTTATTCCTCTTTGAGTCAGAAATTGATAATTTGTGACTTTTTCTTCTTTGATCAGTCTTAACAAAATGTTGACTTTAATAGACTCTCCAAGAACCAACTTTTGTTTTTTTCTGGAAGTTTTATATTGTATCTTTGTTTCATTTATTTACTTGTTTGTCTTCTTGTATACTCTCTTGGCATGTGTTACATTTTAATTAAATGCCAGACATTGTGTTTGACAATTTTATAGGTTATATAAATGATAATTTGCTATAGAGGATGGATGGCTTAGCCTCTCCTCTGTTAGGCCGATAGAATGCAGTTAGATCACTTTAATCACAAAACTTTTGAATACTACAGCTTGCTACGCAGTCTTTACTTAACTTCTTGTCTCTGTAGCTTCACAGTTCAGTAGATGTCTCTGGAGGGAAATAGTTAAGCCTGTGGTTTAGTTCTCTGTTTCTTTTTTATTGCCAGAATCCTGGCCCTTCAAGTCTCTTAATATTTGTCTCACCAGCTTTGTGAGACTGTTGAAAGTTCTGCTGGATTGTTTTCCTCCTATTAGGACCCAGACCGAAGACCTGGGTCTTTTGCATGAATTCTCAGCCTCTTGCTTTGTGACCACAATATGCAGATAAATAGTTTGAGGGGAAAAGTGGCAGAGTGGCTGCTGAATGGCACCTTCTTTAGGATTCTACTTTTTTTGAAATGTTGGTTCCTTAAGTTCTGATTGCCTCCATATTTAGCTCTTGGATGATTTAAACAGACTATTCTTCTTTTTATTTTTTTATTTTTTGTATTTTATTTGTCGTTTCTAGCAGTTCTTGATTGGAGATTATTCTGCTGCAAGTAATGTGACAAGTATTATAACTAGCATTAAAAAACAAAATAATGAACAATATAGGAAAAAGTCTTTACTCCCTCATACTTCCCTAATCTCACTGTTCTTGGTAGTAACCATTGCTGTTGTGTATGTATATATATAATGTACATGCATATGTATAACACATAAGTATACATTTACCTATGTGTAACATACAGTTATGTTAGCATAATGATATTTTGGTCAGTCCTATAGGATTATAATGCCATATTTTTATTGTACCTTTTCTATATTTAGATATGTTTAGATACACAAATACCACTGTGTTACAATTGCCTGTAGTATTCAGTATAGCAATATGCTGTGCAGGTTGGTAGCCTAGAAACAATATGCTATGCCATGTGTAGTAGGCCATGGCAGTCAGATTTGTGTATGTATACTTTATGATGTCTGCACAATGACGAAATTGCCTAAAGATAAATTTCTTAGAATGTATCCCTGTCGTTAACGCAATGCATAAGATTGTTAAGTTTTCTAATAGGCAATATATTTTTTCACGGAGGGAAAAAATACAACATATAAAAAAAGGTACTCTTTAATTAAAAAGATCCCTTTCTGCCACTGACTATCAGTTTCCCAGTTAGACTTTCTAGAGTCAATACCAATTCTGTCTATATTGATTTATTTAAGGGATGAAAATTTCAGAACCTACTCAGGCACTATTTTAGGTGGTTAGGATAAATGAATAAACAGATTAAGATAACCGTTGCTCTGTAAGTTATATGTAGTACTTTGTAATATATGTATGTATATGGTGTGTATATATTTATATTTATATGTTTATATATACACACACCTATATGTGTATATATACACACACCAAAATACTACATAAATATATAAAATATTACATATATACACGTACACACACCATATATATATGTATATGCACACACCACCCCCCCCAAAATACTACTCAGCCATAAAAAGAATTAAATTAAATTAAATTAATGGCATTTGCAGTTATATTTTGCAGAGAGGAGACATGCAATAAATATGATACATACCTAAATAGTATAGAATTCTAGAAGGTAGTAAGTGCTATGGCAAAAAGGAAAAAGCAGTCAGACTGGATAATAGGGTACTGGCAGCCAGAGGAGAAGTTGCCATTTTAAATTGGGTAGTCAAGATAGGATTCATTGAGTGACATTTTTGTGCAAAGACTTGAAGATAAGTATATGGTAATACATACAGTGTGTTTGTGTACTTCTGAATGTTTAAACTGCCTTACTCTTTTAAGTAACCACACAGTTTTCTATTGGATGTACATAATTTATTTACTCATTATCTCTAGTGATTAAGTTTTATCTAGTCTTATGATACTGTAAACAGCCACAGTGATGATCCTTTCTTGTGTTATGTGAGCACATGCACATCTTGTATTTTACCTGCTTTCACATGTTTTGTACTGTCAAATCTCAGTCTTTGTATATTTCTTTGATTTTTGGTTTTTGTTTTGGCTTTTAAGCAAAGAGTATCGTGTATCAGTATTTTATATATAAACCTATAGTTTTTATAGTATTTAAAAAAATACTTTAACTTGTTTAACATTTAATTTGGCATGGTTTGGGATTCTCGGTTGATAACTTTCCAAGCATCTAACTGAATGTTGTATCAATATTTTTTGAATATTTTTTGTGATATGCCTTCTATTATGCATTATGCATTAAATTTTTATATGTGATAAGATCCTTTTCTAGAGTTTACGTGTATGTGCTAGTTGAAAGCTCTTCTGCTTGTTGGGTGACTTGGAGGCAGGGCTTTACCAGGAAAAAGAAGAAAGAGAGGTAATGTAATGTTTGGCTACAGGAAAGACTTCTGTTGTTGGTTGGGGCAAGTAATGTCAAGCAGCTTGTTGCTTTTGAAGATCAATTGACTGCTTTGAAGTTGATTTCTTTGTAAATAACTGTAAGTTATATGTAAGACATTCCTAAATAATTTTTGAAATTGTGTTGATGATGAGGATCATGGCAAACTATCAAGAAGAAAATAAGAAATTTAAAAAATTCTATAAATGGGTGATTCATCTAAAGAAAAATTAATCAAAAGAGACTGGAATGTATCATCAGAATATTTGTAATCAAAGGAAAGATGCAAAGCTAGTAAGTGAAATCTGAAATACATCAATAGAATATGAGAGTTGAATAAATTATTTAGAAATAACTTACTTCCAGAGTTATTTTTTATGATAGAGTTGATCTTATTTAAAAACAATGGCCACCAAAAATTTACAACTAATGGAGTCTGAGTAGGCTTTGCATAAAGAAGTAGGAAGGAATTAAAATTTTGGTTACAATATTGGTGATAGTCTTGTTTTTCATGTAAGTGCTGACTGACTTAGTTAAGATTGTTGTAGAAAGTGGTTGGAATGGCTTTCCTGGTATTGATAGTCTGTCTGCTTTCCCTAGAGTTCCAAACCATGGGGTTCCCTGAGGCCCTTTCAAGAAGTCTGTAAAGTCAAATAATTTTCATAATACTAATGCATTATTTGCCATTTTCAGTTTTTTGACGTTTGCACTCTGGTACAAAATGAAAACTTCTAATGCCTTAGTATAAATTCATGTAGTAATTGCCTTAATGTACCAAATAATTCATTATCAAGTAATTTATGCATCAGACTATACTAATAATTATTGTATTCTTTGCTGCCACATACCTGCAGAAAAAAATAAAGCCAGTTCCAGTTAAGAATGTCTTTGATAGAACAGTAAAAATTATTAATTTTATTAAGTTGCAGTCCTTGAGTATGTGTCTTTTTAGTATTTTGTGGGTTGGAATGGAAAGAACACATAGTACTATATCCTGACGTGCAATGTCTTGAGAAAAAATAGTTATGCGATTATTGAGTCAGTACCTGAACTAGCCACTTCTTTTATGACACATTAGTTTTACTTTGAAAAATAACTGACAAACTATGGTTATTTAGATTTCAGTACATGGCAGATACTTTCTTGAAAAAGAACTAAGTGAGCTTGTCACTTTGAGGAAAAAAACTGGCAGTATTTGGTGCTTTAAGGCGATATTTAAATTTTCAAGCAAAAATTCGAATTTTGGAGGCCTTGTATCTACAGCTGTGACTTTGAAGGTTTCTCAAATACTTAATGACTTTTCTGATGAGATTGATGGTTGTCAGAAGTTTCTGAGACCACCCTCAGGTTCAGTGATTTGCTAGAAGGACTAACAGAACACGGCAAAACTGTTATAGCAAAAGGTTACAGTTTAAAATCAGCAATTGAAAGAGGTGCATAGGGCAGAGTCCAGCAGAGATTAGATGCAAGCTTCCAGTTACCCTCTCCCAGGGGAGTCATAGGGACAGTGCTTAACTGCTGCTCACAGCAGCAGTATGTGACAACACGTGTCAAGTATTGCCAACCAGGAGAACTCACCTGAGTCTTGGTGTCCATGGATTTTTTGGGTATCTTTCATGAAGGCCTAAAGTGCCCACGTTGCTGACTTTAGTAACTCCATCTGTTTGACTCCAGAGGTCAGACTCTGATACTGCATGGACCAAGGCCCCTACCATAAATTACATTGTTAGCATAATCTGTTGGTGTGGCTCAAAGATTCAGTAAACAAAGGCCCTCTTATTAAGCAGCATATTTCAAGGGCTTTAGGTGGGCAAGGACCAAACCTTTCTTTGGAATATCCAAGGTGTGGACAACCTAGCCCTACTGAGTTATTAATCCTTTACTGCATACTGGCATACTGGTGATATATAAGGAATGTAATGTTTTGATAATGTAAATGAAATGTGTTAATATCTGGAAGATCTGCGTAGCTCAGTGAAGCAATATTTTTCAGATGCATGATGCAACTCATGATATGCATCAGTAAATGATAGGCCAGTGGATTTTAATGGAATAGAATGTTTTAGATGTGGTCAGATTCTACATTTCATCTAACTTATATGTAACTTTATTAAGTAATAGTCTTCATATGCTATGAACCAAAGCAATATAGAGCAACATATTGAATGCAGAAACAGATAAGGAAATCTGTTTTCTATTAAGTTAGATACTAAACATTTGTACAAAAATGTAAATTGGTGCTGCTCTTCTCATAAAATTTTTTTGGAGAATATATTTTACGTGAAGAATATGTTATCTGTATTAACATTTACTCCATTATGTGTTATTTTTAAATTAATTTTTAAACTTTAAAATTTTTTTCAGTTCTAATTTCTAATACAGGAAATATTGACAGTTATAACCTACAAAAACGGAAGTTCTTTAGGGGCCAGCAATGTTTTAAACATGTGAAGGGGCCTAGGGACCTTTTTGCTTGGGTCTCCTCTTTCTGGGCTAGAGGTTATCAAAGGATGAGATGAACAACTAAACTAAGGGAAAGACAGTTTGCAACTGGAATCTCAGGGATATCTGGAACCAGGGATGTGAATGCTACCATTAATCTTCATTTCCATCTCTTTGTCTCTTTGGCCCTCTCAGCTTCATTCTTTCTTATTATACACAGGCTCTTCAGAATATTGGAAAATGTAGCAAACAAATAAGCAAGAACTCTTTCTTTGATCTTGCATCCTAAATTTTTTGCTTTCAGAGAAAAAAATAGATTTGCCAGTATGAGTGTGGAAAAAATACTTGAATACTTGGTTCAGGTGCTTATCATGGAATGATCAACTATGAGTAGGCCAGATTATTGAAGGAAAATTATACTTTCCCTGTTGGAATTGAGGGAGAAAGAGTTCCCACAGAAAGACTGTGAGTGTTTTCCCTGAATGGGATGGGTGCTGAACAGGCATCTTACAAATCATCTTTGAGTGTCAACAAGTTGTATAGACTGCAGATATTATGGGAGTTCAGTGCAAGGAGAGGTTAGGGTGTTCAAGTGAGGGAACTCACATTTGTATCTCAGTTTTTGATGTGATCAAATGGCATTTTATGCTAGGTGATTTTAGGTTTAAAATATCACTTTGGGCACAGGTGGTCTTTAGCTAATATCTTTGAGGTGGTTGAATTTTGACTATCCCTGGAGGTACAGGTATTCCTTGAAGGGAAGAGTGATAGATAACTACCACAGAGTGGGAGGACAAGGCAAATAGTTTGGAGTCAGGGCTTTACCAGGAAAAAGAGGAAGGAGAGGTGAGAAATAGCTTGAATGGGAGAGTGAAAGTCATTCTCCACTTTGGCTAGATATGTGGATTTCAGTAAGGGATTATGACTTTTGAATTTCCGCGTAGGCGGAACTTTTTGACAGATTTGTTTTCCTCATCTCCCACCTGCCAGAGCCTACTGTGTTCAAGACACTGTGCCATGTGCTAGACTAGAGAATTGTGAAGATGACTTAAATGTCCCCAGTATCCACAAGTACTTTTTACTGTAATGGAGAAAGCAAATATGAAAATGATGGATTATATTACAGATAAGATAAAATGCCAAAAAAAAGTGTAAGAAATCAGCTGACATCATGGTAGATTAATTATGACCAAGGGATCAAGGAGATGACACTTAAGCTAGACACTGAAGAATGAGACAGATTTCTATAGACAAGGGGATGGCAATAAGGACATTGCAAATGAAAGGATTAGTATGATCAAAGGGGTAGAGGTCTGAAAATGCATGTTTGGGCCAGGCGTGGTGGTTCATGCCTGCAATCCCAGCACTTTGGGAGGCCGAGGTGGGTGGATCACCTGAGGTCAGGAGTCTGAGACTACCCTGACCAACATGGAGAAACCCTGTATCTACTAAAAATACAAACAATTAGCAAGGCGTGGTGGCACATGCCTGTAATCTCAGCTATTCGGGAGGCTGAGGCAGGCAGGCAGAATCGCTTGAACCCGGGAGGTGAAAGTTGCAGTGAGTCGAGATCATGCCGTTGCACTCCAGCCTGGGCAACAAGAGTGAAACTCTGTCTCAAAAAACAAACAACAAAAACAAAAAACAAAAACAAGAAATAAAGTGCATGTTTGGTTTGTTTAAGAAATGACAGGTAGTCCAGTGGAGACTGGCCAAGTCATAAAGATTACTGAATGTTGTACCAGTTGTTTAGATTTAATTCTGTAAGCAATGGGACTTTTTCAGTTTTGATTTGTGTTTTGGGCATAGTTGTTTCTGGCGATAATATTATAGATGTATAAGGAGATGGGAGACCAGTAAAACTGAAAAATCTGTTGTAAGAATAGAGAACATAATGGGTTGCAAAGGAAATGACAGGATGGAATAAGAGTATAGGAAGGTGGAATTGTTAAGGCTTTTTGACTGATTGGATATGAGGGAAACAGGGTAGAGAGATAGGTCAGAGATACTGATGAGAAGTTTCCATTAGGTTGAATTGTATTTAATATTTTGGTCTTAAACCAGCAATAGATGGTTCAGCTCATAGCTTGGGTATCTGAATTGATGTTAATGGCAAGTAAAGATGAGAAACAGGAGAGGAGAGGTAAAAAGAAGGGCTGTGGGAAAAATTATGATGGTCATTAAAAAAAAAAAGTGTTGAGTTTTAGTTGTTGAGATACCTAGATTGAAAGATCCAGTCGCTGGTGGAAATGCAGTTCTGTCTTTAAGGTTGATGGGAGAGTTAGGAATTATTTACATTGTTAAATGCTCTTTATTGTGATACTGGATGAGTATGACAGATATGTGACCTAGATTATTATACAAGTGACACCCCCATCTTTAAGTTTTTTCCGGAGATCCTAAATAAAAAATTTTTGAATATTACACCTTTTTGAGGGCATTATATTTGGGAGCTAGGCAGAATGTGGTTTCCAAATTATGTAAAGTATAAAGAGTTTTATATTAAAATGGATATATTATTCTGATTGTCATATTCACTGTGTTCATAAAGAAGTACAGAATTACATCACAGCTTCTATTAATGGCTAACAGGCAAAAACTTCAGTCTTAGTCCATTTTCTATTACTGCAGCAGAATACCTGAAACTGGTAATTTATTTTAAAAAAACTATTTGTTACAGTTTTGGATGCTGGGAAGTCCAAGACTGGGGAGGGGGGTTGGCATCCAGCCAGGGCCTTCTAGCTACATAATAACATAGTTCAGGGAGTCATATGGTGAGAGGGCGGGTGGATGCCAGCTTAGGTCTCTCCTTCTCTTATAAAAATCACCAATTCCATCATGGGGGCCTGCCCCACCCTGATGACCTTTTCTAATCCTAATTACTTCACAAAGGCCCTACCACCAAATACCATCAATGTATGAATTTGGGGATTAAGTTTCTAACACAGGAAATTTGGGGGCACATTCAAATCATGGCTTCCTTTTAAAAAATCTTGTCTTTTTAAAAAAGTGTGCTATCTTTCGGGTTTTTCAGAGAACTTCTCAACCTAGAGTAAATACAGAATACTATTTAATAATCTCATATTAGAACGTTTAATATGGGAGAGGGTTGAACAACTGCTGTCAAGATTATTTTGTGTGCTGTTAAATGAGTAGCACCTTGCGAATAATAGTCTGCTTCCATTATTTTTTATATTAGTAATCAAGCAGATTAAATACTTCCTAACAATTATGTTTATTTTACTTCAAAAAAAATACTGATTTAAAGTACACTGCAGGTTAAAAAAAGTTTAATTTCAAAAAATGGAAATTAAAGGCTGATTTTTTAAATTATTGAAAGTCGTTTGGAATCGCAATAAAAATTTTTTCTGTGGTTTCTTCAGTAATTTCATTAAAATTTAAAAAATTATGGACACTAAGTTAAAATCTGTATACCAAGTAATACATTTTAAACTGACATATTTGGATAACTTTCAGAACTATTAATGTTTAACTTTTTTTGTGCTAGAATGTTCTGAGACCAGATCTGTTTATTTGAAAAGACAAATTACGAGTATAAATTAAAAGCATGATGAATGATTAGCTTGTGCCTTGGCTTTTGTTGCCTGTAATAGATGTGCCCTCTAAGATGTTCTGGCTATGGTACCTGGAAGATAATTCCTTCTTTGCCTGGTTACTATAGTTATATTGAGGGCCAGTTGATTTCAGAATGCATTTTAAGAAATGGGAAAAATAGCTGTGGAAAAAATAATTAGCCCTTCAAAAGACAGTAATGGATAGCCTATTCAGATTCCCAGGTTATCAGTGGATAAACAGTTAAATGGACAATCACAAAAATACTTCAAAACCAAAGGTGGTTCTTCATTTTTCTCATCCTTAAATTTTCTACCTCTTTCCCTCAAATTTCATGGCATTTTATTTCATGTGTCAGGATTGCCACTATCTATCTTTCTTCTCTGAAATTTCTAGACCTGTCCCACAGAGACTTGAGAATTGAGAACATGGAGAGTGGGAGTAAGGAAGTAGCATGGTCCTTCCTGTATCTGTTATTAATACCCTGTGCCTCAGCATTCCTGTTTTGGAGAACTTCCTGCACATAAACTGTCAAAGCCTCTCATAATTATAGATACAAAGCTGTTTTCTGGTAACTTGTGGACTCACTGATTTCTTCTTCCATGTGAGAAACAGTGTTTCGGAAATTAAAACTGCTCTAAAGTGCCAAGAATCTGAGTTTATGGGAAAAGTCACCTGACTGCTACTTGGATACCACTTCTTTTTTTTTGGAGACAGAGTCTCGCTGTGTGGCCCAGGCCAGAGTGCAGTGGCACAATCTCGGCTTACTGCAACCTCCGTCTCCTGGATTCAAGCAGTTCTCATGCCTCAGACTCCCGAGTAGCTGGACTTACAGGCGTGTGCCACTACACCTGGCTAATTTTTGTATTTTTAGTAGAGTCGGGGTTTCACCTTGTTGGCCAGGCTGTTCTCGAACTCCTGGCCTCATGTGATCTGCTCGCCTTAACCTCCCAAAGTGCTGGGATTACAGGTGTGAGCCACTGCGCCTAGCAGATAGCATGAATTTGTGCTAACTTCATCTGTGCTTTTATTACATGGTGCTCTTATTGCACTCCTTTTGTTTATGCCTTCCAGACTTTTAATATATTTCCCCCTAGCTGCTCTGCTTTGGCATTTTACCACACTGCTTAAGGCCTATCTTCTTCCTCATTAGATGGCCTTGATTACTACTTTATAGAGAGAATCAAAATTACATATTTTCAAGTTCACTTATCACTTTGCTTATTTGTGACCTTAAGGAATTAGACTAGATATCTTAAAGCTTTTTCCATCCCAGATATTTCATCTTAAAATAATTTTCTCTACTTTTTACTGTGAAGGAGCTGTGTATTTGTTCTTTTGCCATTCCGTGATTGTAGACACTGTGTTTCCACCTATCTTTTGTCTCTTCTGTTTTTAAGGAAAAGATGACCTTCTTCCCTAATAAGACTGTTTTTCTCATGCTCTTTTTTTTTTTTTTTTTTTTTTTTGTTTTGAGACAGTATCTTGCTCTGTTGCCTAGGCTAGAGTGCAGTGGCACGATCTCATCTCACTGCAACCTCTGCCACCTGGGTTCAAGTAATTCTCATGCCTCAGCCTCCTGAGTAGCTGTGATTACACGCGCATGCCACCACACTCAGCTAATTTTTGTATATTTTGTAGAGACAGGGTTTTGCCATGTTGCCCAGCCTGGTCTTGAACTCCTGAGCTCAAGCAATCCGCCCACCTCAGTCTTCCAAAGTTCTATAATTATAGGCTTGAGCCACCGCGCCCGGCCATTTTTCCTCATAATCTTAAGCTCATTTTTTCCCATCTCTTTTAGAGGTTTGCTTTGTCAAATATCCCCCCTTTATAATAGTTGTAATGAAACAGTTTTCTAGAAGATATTTAGAGTAATAGTACTACCATTAGGTTGAGATTCATTGCTGGGCTGATATGTTCTTGGCATTTTGAAAAGTGCTTTCAAATATCGTATAGAAATCCAGAGAACAGTTCTACCTGAGCTTTTATTATAACCCCCACAAACATTTGTGGATTCCCTACTGTATGCAAAGCACTATACTAAGAATGCTATAGGGGATATAAAAATCAACAAAATTTGGCCTGTTAGAGGAGGAGTTTATGGCCAGTATAGGGGAACATGTAAAAAAGTACAATGAGATAGAGGAAGATTATGTCTAAATGCAGAGGATTTTAAAGGAGTGTGTATTAGTTTGTCTTCACACTGCTATAAATAACTACCTGAGACTGAGTAGTTTATAAAGAAGCAATGTTTAATTGACTCACAAATGGCTGGGGAGGCCTCAGGAATCTTACAGTCATGGTATAAGGCAGAGAGGAAGCAAGCACATCTTCACATGGTGACAGGAGAAACAGCATGTGAAGGGGAATGTGCCACACACTTTTGAACCATCAGATCTTGTGAGAACTCACTATCACGAGAGCAGCAAGTGGAAATTTGTTCCCATGATCCAATCACCTACCACCAGGTCCCCTCCCCAACATTGGGAATTACAATTCAACATGAGATTTAGGTGGGGGAGACAGAGCCAAACCATATCATTCTCTCCTGCCTCTCCCAAATCTCATTATTCTCACATATCAAGACACAATCATGCCTTCCCAACAGTCCCCCAAACTCTTAACTTATTCCAGCATTAACTCAAAAGTCCAAAGTCTCATCTGAGACAAAGCAAGTCCCGTCCACCTGTGAGCCTGTAAAATAAAAAACAAGTTAGTTTCTTCCAAGGTGCAGTGAGAGTACAGGCATTGGGTAAATGCTCTTGTTGCAAATGGGAGAAATAGCCAAAACAAATGGGCTACAGGCCCTGTGCAAGTCTGAAACCCAGCAGGGAAGTCATGAAACCTTAAAGCTCCCAAATCCTTGATTCCACGTCTCACATCCAGGGCACGCTGATGCAAGGGGTGGCCTCCTAAGGCCTTTGGCAGCTCTGCCCCATGGCTCTGCAGGATACAACCCCCACAGCTGCTTTTATGGGATGGCATTGAGTGCCTGCGACTCTTGCAGACACACAGTGCAAGCTGTCAGTGGATCTACCCTTATGGGGTCTGGAGGATGATGGCCCTTTTCCCACAGCTCCATTAGGCAGTGCTCTAGTGGGGACTCTCTGTGAGGGTTCCAATCCCACATTTCCCCTCTGCACTGCCCTAGTAGAGGTTCTCCATGAGGGCTCTGCCCCTGCAGTGGAGTCCTACCTGGACATCCAGGCATTTCCATCCATCTTCTGAAATCAAGGTGGAGGCTCTGCTCTTGTCTTCTGTGCACCCACAGACCCAACACCATGTGGAATCCACCAAGGCTTGTGGCTTGCACCGTCTGAAGCCATGCCCCAAGTTGTACATTGGCCCCTTTTAGCCACAGCCACAGCTGGAACTGGAGTGGCTGGGATGCAGGGCACCAAATCCCAAGGATGCACTTAGCAGTGGGTTTCTGGGACTGGGCCATGAAACCATTTTTCCGTCTTAGACCTCCAGGCCTGTACTGGAGGGGCAGCCATGAAGATCTCTGACATGCCCTGGGAGACATTTTCCCCATTGTCTTGGCTACTAGCATTTGGCTCCTTGTTATTTATGTAAATTTCTGCCACTGGCTTGAATATCTCCCCAGAAAATGGGTTTGTCTTTTCTATAGCATGGTGAGGCTGTAAAATTTCCAAACTTTTATGTTCTGCTTCCCTTTTAAACATAAGTTCCAGTTTCATACCATCTCTTTCTTCGTACATATGGGCATATACTTTTAGAAAAAAACCAAATCACATCTTGAATGCTTTGCTGCTTAGAAATTTCTTCTGCCAGATACCCTAAATCATCTCTGTCAAGTTCAAAGCTCAACACATCTTTAGGGCAGCGGCACAATGCTGCCAGTCTCTGCTAAATCATAGCAAGAGTGACCGTTACTCTGGTTCTTAGTAACTTCCTTGTCTCCATCTGAGACCACATCAGCCTGGATTTCACTGTCCATATCACTATCAGCATTTTGGTTACAATTATTGAGCAAGTCTCTAGGAAGTTCGAAACTTTCCCACATCTTCCTGTCTTCTTCTGATCCCTCCAAACTGTTCCAGCCTATGCCTATTACCCAGTTCCAAAGTTGCTTCCACATTTTGAGGTATCTTTATAGCGGTGCCACACTTTTCTCGTACCAGTTTTCTGGATGATCCTGTTCTCATACTGCTACAAAGAACTACCTGAGTCTGGGTAATTTGTGAAGAAAAGGTTTAAGTGACTCACAGTTCTGTAGGCTGTACAGGAGTCATGGCTGGAGAGGCCTCAGAAAACTTACAATCATGGCAGAAGGCAAAGGGGAAGCAAGAACGTCTTCACGTGGTGACAGGAGAGAGAGAGAGCAAAGGGAGGAAGTGCCACACACTTTTAAAACATCAGATCTTGTGGGAATTTACTATCACGAGAACAGCAAGAAGAAATTTGCCTTCATAATTCAATCACCTACCACCAAGTCCCTCCCGCAACACTGGGAGTAACAGTTCAACATGAGATTTGTGTGGGGATACAGAGCAACCATATCAGGGGGAGGTAATGTATTCAGTTAAAGGGGATTAAAAATGGCTTTATGCAAGTATACTTTTCCCTGGAACTCAACATAGAATAGTGTTTTGACAAGCAAAAATCAAATGATGACTGTATTGTGAAAAGACATGGTGAAACAAGGTAGTATTTGTAGAGTTACACATAGTCTGATTTGGCTAAAAGGGAGGCTGGAGCCTTTCATGGTGGCTTTTGAATGCCATGGTGAATAGTTTGTACTTGTTATTGAATAGCCATTTCTACACTTTGGAGCTATTAGAGTGAAATGATTAAGCCTGTGGTTTGGGAAGAAAGAGCCTATTAGGGAGATTAATCTTTCCCTAGTTGTAGGAAGGGTTGGAGCAGTATGATATGGAGAGGGTGGTAATGAATGAAGGAATGGAAAACTGGAGAATAATTTCAGTGATACTGGAGGTGCAGTATACAAGTTGACAGTAGTTTTATGACTAGGAAGATAAGTGTTTAGGAAAAACTCTTAAATTGTTTTTCCTCTGCCTTTACACCACAACAATCAACACAGAAGACTTCTGTGTCCAAATGCACGCTATTTCTCCCTGCCAAATAAGCAATCAGTTCTTCAGTGAACACCAGCTGATTGGCCTCCAATTCATTTCTGGCACTACCCAGAGATAGTGTCAGATCCCAATGGCTTAGGGCTCAGTCTTGGGGACTGGGCCCTCCTTCCTACTGGTTGTAAGTCTGGATATCTAGAACTTGTACCAGATGGCTTCGAGTTGGGGTTTCCACAACCCTCTCTTTGGGTTTGATTAATTTGCTAGAGCTACTCACAGAACTCAGGGAAACACGTTTACTGGTTTATTATGAAGGGTATGTTAAAGGATACAAGTAAACCGCCATATGGCAAGGTCTGGATGCCATAGGGCAAGGTCTGGAAGGGTCCCAAATGTAGGAGCCTCTGTTTTCATGGAGTTAGGGTATGCCACTCTCCCAGCAAATCGATGAGTTCTTGTTCACCTTCTTGCCCATCTTCACATGTTCAGCTGTGAAGCCAGTCCTTTTGGTTTTTTATGGAATTTTCATGACATCAGCACTTTCTCCAATAGGAAGGCCTCCCACAAGACCCTCTCTGAAATGAGGGCATTATGACCCACAGTCAGAAAAGTGGAGGAAAATCAGAGTCCTGCCTTGGTGCAGGTGAAAGGAGGGCAGGAGAAGGTCAAGGATATTGTTTTCTGAGGACTAACACACCAAACATTGTAATAAAAGACTATAAGGAGGGTGACACAGTTTGAATGTGTGTCCCCTCCAAATCTCATGTTTAATGAGACCTCCATTGTTGGAAGTGGGGTCTGGTGGGTGTTTGTGTCATAGAGGTGGATCCCCCATGAATGGTTTGCTGCCTTCCCCTGTGGTAATGAGTTCAGGCGAGAGCTGGTTGTTTAAAGCAGGGGTCCTCAACTCCTACTCCGTGGACTGGTACCTGTCTATGACCTGTTAGGAGCTGGGCCACACAGCAGGAGGTATGAGCCACAGGCAAGTGAGCATTACTGCCTGAGCTCCACCTTCTGATCAGCAGAAGTTAGATCAGCAGCAGCATTAGATTTTCACAGGAGTGCGAACCCGGTTGTGAATTCCTCATGTGAGGGATATAGGTTGTTTGTTCCTTATGAGAATCTGATGGTTGATGATCTGAGCTGAAACAGTTTCATCCTGAAATCATCTCCTCTGAGCTCCCGTCTGTGGAAAAATTGTCTTCCACTAAATCAGTCAGTGCCTGGTGCCAGAGGTTGGGGACTACTGGTTTAAAGGAGCCTGGCTCCTCCCTCCTTCTCTTGCTCTCTCTGGTCATGGGATGCGCTAGCTCTCCCTTTGCCTTCTGCCATGAGTAAAAGCTACCTGAGGCCTCCCTGAAAGCAGATTCCAGCACTATGCTTCCTCTATAGTCCTGCAGAACCATGAGCCAAAATAAACCACTTTTCTTTATAAATTACCCAGTCTCATGTATTCGATTATAGCAATGCAAAGACCGACTAACACAAAGGGCTATGGGAGTTATAAACCAGGAACTGTGGATGAAAATCTATTTTTTAAAATATAGATATATAAACACAAGCACATACATAAATAAAATAACACCACAAGAAGGAATCAAAGTTGCTTTTGAAATTTCCGGTCTGGACACTAGGAAGGATGCTGGTGTCGTTAACAATAAAGAGGAAGAGAAGTGTGAGTGGGTGTGTGTGTGTGTTTCTGTGTGTTTGTAGAGATATTTGCTAATTTTTTAAGATTTTGATATATTCACCTTAAGGTGAAGATTCTTGGGAGGGCTTTGTTAATTTAAGCCTGGCGTTTAAGAAGGAAGTTAGATTCAGAGAGGGAAATTTGGGGATCACTCTCATAGAGGTTATAATTTGAGCTGATTGATAACTGATATTTCCATGACTGTGAATAAATACAGAAATGGAAAATTCTGAGGAAAAGACATGTAGAAAGTGCCTTAGTTTTAGGATGACCTTTGAGTAAATTGTGTAATATTTCACTCTTATTTCTTAAAAGAAGTTACATAGGAGAAATACCTTGAGAAAGCACAGAGGAAGAAAACTAATGCCTTAAAACATTGCCTAACACATAATAGGAGCTTAGAAAAATCTTTGTTGAATGAATAATTGTAACTTGTTTGGGATATAAGCGTATGTATAGGAGAAAAATGGGCATATTGTGGAGAACTTTTGAGGGATAGAGTGGATAATACCCATTCCCCTGCCCTGTGCTCATAGGGTTATTGCTGATACCAGATGAAAGGACAGATCTGAGAATATTTTGAACTTTTAAAATGTTCTTTGAGGCATATTTCAGTTTGAGGAACTGAAAGAAATTCCGTAAGTAAGGTAATATGTCTGTATTCAGCAAGTAAGGTAACATGTCTACTTATAAACTTATATTCTTTCCATTTTACTTGGTGGGAATTAGATTTGTAAAGTATATTACGAAGAATGTTTAGGATATTGTTATGGCTATATATCTTTTGATAAGTCATTTTTTTTTTTTTTTTTTGCCTGTGCTTTTTCCCATTGCCTGTTACGTTTTTCTCACTTTCCTTCTCAGTCCCTCCCTTTTTCCAAATCAGTTTAGCCATCAGTTCTTTCAGGAAATGTATGCTAAAATTCTAAGACTGAGGTATTTTTTTGTATCCCTGTGTATCCTCTTACTTACTTTACCAGATTACAGTTGCTTAATTTGAATGTCTTCTCCATTGGATCCTAAACTTACACTTCATGGTGTTCTGTGGTATTTACTGTTATCGTCTACCATGTAGCACACTGCTTCGCAGATAGTTTGTTGGAGATGAACTAAATAAGAGACAATGTTAGACTAAAGTTTACTTTTAACCTCCAGATGTAGTGATTTCTTGTCTTCATGTGCTGATTGGTATGATACTGTAATTGTTGAAGTTCTAAGAAAATCCCAACTATAAGAATTTATACCATTTTGAGAATTTAAAGTACACAGATAAAAGAGATTGAAAATATGCTGTATTAACTGATCTTAGCCTCCTGCTAGTAGGTATTGTGCTAGCCTTCCCTCCCTTTTCCTCCTCCCTCGCAACATTTGATTAGTGCATAACATTTCTTGGAGAGGTGTGGTTTTTTTCTTCCCTTCGTTATCTGTTTACTAGGGTGATGGGAGTTAAAGGTAGTAAGAACTTCACAATCATGGTTGAGTGCATTTCAGTGTAAACTTTTGTATTCTCACCTTTTGTATGTTAGTCTTTTAGTTAATTTTGGGTGGACAGAATGTATGATAGTGCTGTTTCTTTAGAAATGCTCTCTCAAAACTAAAACCTCTTGGATTCTCTAAATACATTACCTATTGAAAAAGGAAACAGCATTTCTGCCCTTACTTTGAACTAACTTGATCTGAGATAAATACATACACACATGCACGCATGTGCACACACACACATACATTCACACTCTAGCTATCTGGATATATACAAATATACCCAAGAATAGCTAAGATAAAAACATGCTCTCTTTTCCCCTTCCCCAAGTTTAAGTGATGCATAGTTGGGTACTACACCTGTTTTGCTTAGCCTAGTGGTGGTTCAAGTGAATTTGCCAGTGACCCAATTTTAGTCTATCATAGTGATTTGAAAAAATGCCAAGTAAAGTCACTTAGTATGAGATAAATTTTCTTTACTTTCCTCTTCACTTTAAGAAATCAGTTGCTTTTTTTTTTTTTTTAAATAAAAACCTTTAGCAGACTGTAGTAGTCCATTCTCATGATGCTAACAAAGACAAACCCGAGTTGGGGTCATTTATAAAGGAAAGAGGCTTAATTGACTCATAGTTCCACAGGGCTGGGGAGGCCTCAGGAAACTTACAATCACGGTAGAAGGGGAAGCAAACATGTCCTTCTTCACATAGCGTCATCAAGGAGAAGTACTGAGCAAAAGGGGGAAAAGCCCCTTATAAAACCATTAGATCTCATGAGGACTCACTCACTATCACAATAACAGCAGCATGGGGGTAACTGCCCCCGTAATTCAGTTACTTCCCACCAGGTCCCACCCACAACATGTGAGATGAGATTTAGGTGGAGACACAGCCAAACCATATCACAGACAGTAAGAATGTATTAGTTACACATAAATATGGGAGCTTTAGAAGATTTCTATGTTTTAGCAAATGCATACCAACTTGAAATCACCAATTTAGTTTTAGAAGACACAAGCATGTGTAAGAAAGTCTGATTAGCATTTTGAGACTTGCAGAATAACTCCAGAAGTTTGTAGTATGATCAGGCACACAGACTCCCAAGTGATTCAGATGCAAAAGATTTCTTGGCAATTGGATTTCTGCATGTATGTTTCTCTGTAACTACTTTGGTGCCTGTCGGTAATATAACCAAAAGGAAAAACAAGTGGACAGTAAAAGCGATCTGCTGGTAACGTCAATTTAGTTTTCTTTTTATAAAAGGAAGTCTACTGATGTTAGCACTGGTTTAATGGTTTTCTGTTGTGTAGTAGACAGTTTTCATTTGGGATTGTCAAGTGAGTTGTAAATAATTGTATAGTTTCAATGAAATGCCTGTCTGCATTCACACTAGGATATTTTCTCATTGCACAAATTTACATATTTTTCTCTGATCAAGTGAGACAGATTATAAAACACAAAGGCCTCACTAGGGCCCCTCAAATGTGTTCCAGCAATATGCAGCAGCCCCCACCCCCATTTTTATTTCCCCCGAGTCAGGGTCTCTCTCTGTCGCCCAGTCTGGAGTGCAGTGGCACGATCTTATCTCACTGCAGCCTTGACTTCTCAGGCTCAAGCTATCCTCCCATCTCAGCCTCTCGAGTAGCTGGGATCATAGGCTTGTGCCACCATGCCTGGCTAATTTTTGTATTTTTTGTAGTGGTGGGGTTTTGCCATATTGCCCAGGTTGGTCATGAACCTCCTAGGTTCAAGCAGTCCCCTCCTCAGCCTCCCAAAGTGCTGGTCTATAAAGGCGTGAGCCGCTGTGCCTGGCCACAGCACACATTTATAAAAAATGTTCATGTGATTCCAAATTTAAAATAGAGTGATTTCTGTGCCTTTTTTAAAATTGTTCACTTATTTCACATGCAGTTTTATCTTAGATGTATGATATTGTATATAAATTGATTTGTATTTCTAAAAAAATGAAATTAAGAAACTCCATATCTACCTGTAAAATTTCTCAACAAAAATTTACAAAGCTAGCTGGGAAGACATGTATGTACTTCTTGAATTTCCTCCTGCTGTTCCTTTTCCCCAGTTTCCTTAGGCAAGGAAGAAGAGAGAGGGAAATTTACTTTTAAAATAGGAGGACATAAATGCTTTATTATTAACGTGTTGCATTAAGCAGTTTTAAGTCATAGTATCTCAAGTACCTACTATCCTTTATACTGCCCCCCAACCCCCAAAATATACACACATTGGGAAAAGAATGGGGGTTCTTTGAGGGTTTCCTTCTAGAGTTGCCAGGTGAAATAGAATTTCTAGTTTATTAGTAGTATGGCACCTGCAGCCCCAATTAATTTGAATGCTTTATAATGTTCAAAAAGAGTTTTGAGAAAATTTCCTCCTAAAGTTAATGCCTTAGTAAAAAAAAAAGATTGATTTCTTCTGTCCTCTTCCCCAAATTACATGGAAAGTAAACAAGACTGGAAAATAGGTAATTGAGACTAAGATGATTCACAGATTGATCACCTATTATGCAACAGTCATAAAATGTGTTAGTTTTTTTGAAGACGTTTATTAGTCAGTCCCATAGCCTTTGAGTATCCTCTATTCCCCTGTGATATTGGTTTGATAATAATTAAGCTAGTATTTACTAGGTTCTTGGTATCCATTAGGTATTCTTCTAAGTAACTTTATATGTGTTAGCTCATTTAATAATAATAAGCCAATGTTCTGTGAGGTAGACACTATTCCTTTTATAGATGAGGAAACTGAGGCTCGGAGATATCTGCCTACATTTGCGCAGCTCAGTGGCAGAGCTGGGATTCAAAGACAGTGGCTCTAGAGTCTTAACCGTTCTACTATAAAGCCTACGTAGTAGTTTTCATTTTTGTATTTTTTTTTTAAAGCAATTTAGGACAAGTCATTAATTTTATTCTGAGGTTGAGATAGAAATTAATTTCCCTAATTTACAAGTCTCTACTAAAAATACAAAAATTAGCCGGATGTGGTGGCACGCATCTGTAATCCCAGCTACTTGGGAGGCAGAGACAGGAGAATCACTTGAACCCAGGAGGCAGAGGTTGCAGTGAGCCATGAGAGCGTGGCACTGCGCCCCAACCTGGGTAACAGAGCGAGACTCTGTTTCCAAAATAAAAAAAGGAGAACTTCCTATGTTGACGTTAAAAAAGAGGTTTTTGTTTTGTTTTGTTTTTTACATTGGCAAGGTGGTTCAACTAGATGACTTATAAAGTATTTTTCAATGTTGTTTTATGAGTCAACACTTCTTCCTTCATTGGACAAATACTTTTAAAACTTATTATTGCTATGTGCCAGGTATACTCTGTGCTATAATTGCCACAAATGTGAGCAGATTTATAAACTTTAACTTAGGTGATGAGCTATTATTTGGTAATCTCATGTTGGAGTATTCTCATACCACCAGTATAACTTTTGTGCTTATGTTTCTTTGAGGTATTCTAGATTCCAGTTGAATTATTTTTTTAATTTACATGAAAACAGTCACCAGCAAATCTGCTCTTAAAGAGATATAATAAGGCTTTGATTATGAAGACTTAAGAGTAATAGTGGGGTTGATTAAATATGTTTTCTTTTATTTCTTTGTAATTCTATTGCTGTGACTATTTGTAGAGGCAGAAAGTGTAGCATTTTAAAAAATTGAGTATTTTAGACAACCACTCCCAAAGTGTTCACTCTTGGGAAAAGTTATATCTTTGTTATTGAGAGTATATTTTGTAAAGGCATATCCCATATATTTTATACCTAGAATAAAAAGAATTACAGACTTCAGAAAGTTAAGGTAGACAACATTTTCTTGGCTACTGGGGCTAATTAGAATGTATGATTCTCTGTGCAGGGCAGCCACCTTAGGGACTCTGAATCTCTCAGTAGGGTAAAATTTTTATATTTATGAAAAAGATTGTGGGTTAAAAAAAGGTTGAGAAATACTGTTTTTGAGTAAACCCAAGGACTGGTGTTTAAAGGTTATATAGTATTTTACCTAGGTTCTATAAATCTGTAAGGTGTCTGAATCAAATCTTATAACTTTGGATTTATTGTGATTTATTTATAAAACATTTAAGGATCAAATCAACTACATAAATGTTTACAAGCTGATGGCTGGATAATTTAATTGCAGTTTATAGTCATAATCAAGAATTGACATGTTTTGCTTTACGTGTTTGAAGCTTATGTCCTTTTAACATGAGAGGAAATTGCTAACATGTAGGAAATAGTTACTTATTTAGATTAATGTCTTTCTCCTGAACTGACTTGTCCACTTGAATGCTCAGATCTTATTGAAAGTACATAGATGTAAAAAATCAGCTCAGTGTGGTGGGTCACACCTGTAATCCCAGACTTTGGAAGGCTGAGGTGAGCAGATCGCTTGAGTCCAGGAATTTGAGACCAACCTGGGTGACAGGCAAAACACTGTCTCTACAAAAAAAAAAAAAAAAAAAAAGCTGGGCATAGTAGCGTGTGTCTGCAGTCTCAGCTACTTGGGAGGCTGTGGTGAGAAGATAGATGGGTTGAGCCCAGGAGGTGGGGGTTGCAGTGAGCTGAGATTGTACCAGTGCATTCCAGCCTGGGTGACAAAGTGAGACCCCCATCTGAAACAAAACAAAGCAAAAACAACTAAAAACCACAAATAGACGTATATATAACTTAAAATTGTAAGTCAGATATTTATTGTAAAATAGTAATTGTGTAATGCCTCCTGTATCTCTGTGTATCATTTCATGGTAAGTTCAAAAGATTAAGGAGATTAAATAAAACCTTTTCATCTTGACACTGCGTAAGACATAACAGAAATTTAACAAATAACAAGTACACAAAAATAGAGATTTGCTTAAAATTGTCCTTAATTTTATCTTTGTTGGGTATATAAATCTGCTCTCTGGGATAGTTCTACTGCTTTAAGTAATGAGGAAAAGCACTAGTTTCATATTCTAAGGATAACCTAAGGATATCCCTTATATTTTCACAGCTAAACTTACAGCCTGAAATTTCAAAATTTTATTCTCTTATGTTATTAAATTATAGTTCCTCAGGGGACCTTTATGATCTCTGGTGTAAACTTTCCATTTTAGAATAAAAAAATCCCTGAGCTCTTGAAAGTTAAAATTACTTGTCATTTGTCTCAAAGATGATGGCTGAACTAAGATTAGGATTTTAGAGGAATGCAGTATTGATTGCTCTTTCCCTTCTTCCTCTAATACTAACAGTTGACAATTATATTTTTTGTTAAGTTGTAATGGAACTCTATAAATAAGTTCATTATTTTCAGCCTTATGCATAGGGCTCTATTTAAAATAGGTTGATTTTAGAAGAAAACTAAAAGTGATTCTTTCCATAAGTTTTAAGTTTCTGTGTTTTTGTTTTATTTTTAAAAATTAAGGTGTCAAAAATAATGAGCTTTTATTACAACAAGCTTACAAAAATAGTCATAGTAGCATAATGCTTTTATCATTGGCTTATTATCTATTATATAAAATACATACTACATTATTACAAATGTAAGATTACAAATAAACTGAGTGGTAAAGCTGAAGTACTATAATATGTTACATAATTTAATATATCAATGTAATATGAATGTTTGTTATTTTTCTCTGAATGTTTCAAATTAGGCTGTAAGTATCTAAGGATGAGTTTGACTAAACTATGAAAAATGTAAAAATATTTTATAACAGTTACTTTGGAGATTTGTTACCATGCCTGTATGATACTTCTAGTATATTTCTAAGCATGTTTCTGTTTATATCAGTCTATGAGGCTTTTATAGGCATACTTGGTATCATGGATGATGCTAGAGTTATAGCCAGTTTCTCAAGTAGATCATTTGATAGTATGTAGGTAGAATACAGTTAAACTGAGAGCAAGAAGGGTGAAGGGACAAAGGTGCTATTTATTCCCCCAAATGTTTGTTAAATAAATTTGGAAAGTTGAGTGCAAATGTAAAATGTATAGTCATGGAGTAGATTATCTTAGAGCCAAAGGGATTAATCAGCTTCATGTTCAAACAGGAAATTAAAATAGCATCCTTTAGACAGTGTAATTCTGTTTTCCTGTCTCAGGGCATAAACACTAAAATGGAATAAAACATTTTATATTCTCATAGGTTCCATGTGCCTTGTGAAGTCATGGTTCCTCAGTATAAGATTGAGGTAGTAAATTCATCATTTCCATTTGTTTATCTTATTTTTCTAAGTAAGGATTTGGTTGCAGTAGTGTTTATATTTTGAATAGCAGGCAATCCTGGAAGTAGGGAGATGGGTAGAAATGGAAGAGATTTATATATGAGATGACTAGAACTAAGCTTTTAGAACAAATTAAAGACCAAGTAAATGAGTATTTTTTGAGAGACTGAGGTTGAATTGAGTTAAAATTGGAATAACTGGTTCAGAGTAAAATGTAAATGTTTAAGTTACATGTAGGCATTTAAAACCTCTAGTAGTATGTTTTTCAAGTATCACTAGAAATTTTACACTTGCTATTATATTGTAATATCTTCTCTGTTTTTCCCCTAGGTGGTATCACGGAAAACTTGACAGAACAATAGCAGAAGAACGCCTCAGGCAGGCAGGGAAGTCTGGCAGTTACCTTATAAGAGAGAGTGATCGAAGGCCAGGGTCCTTTGTACTTTCATTTCTTAGCCAGATGAATGTTGTCAACCATTTTAGGTAAGTCTTTATTCCTATCGTGAAGCCAAATGGTGTAGCTATTTTGATATAATATTCAAAAATATACCGGTATAATAAAGGTGAATGACTCAGTAACAAATGATAGAGAAGGAAGCTTGTTTTCAGTCAAATGATTTAATCAGTGATTTAGAGAGATTCTTTTGAATGTTTACATTTTTTGTTTAAAAACAGTATATTTGGGCATTACTGTGCTGATCCTCAAATATATTTATAGCTTTTAAAGTATAAAGAATTACAAATAAACTTTGAGCGGCAAGTCTAAAATAAAGGAATTGTATACTTTTGGACTGTAGAATAACAAAGAGTATAGGAAACCCTGTTTAAAACTCAAATTTTGTGTCCTCTATTTTAGCTTCACTGTTCTAAAACTCTTTGCAGACATGCACTTCAGTGAAATAGGCATATAAATTTTCAAGTACAAATATTCTGTATATATAAACATATTTACCCATATTGTATTCTATTTCATTTTTATAGAAGAAATTGAAAAAAATAATCTAATGCATATAGTGTTAAATGATAAAATGTTTTTGTACCCTTGGTTTTTAGATTTTAAAATAAGGTTCAGTAGTACCATGATACCACATGTAGTATGTGAAATTATTCCTGTACTTTGTTGGATATATATATCTCTTGAAATATTTCTTCAAGAGATAATCTTTCAAGATTTCAAAATATCTTTCAAGAGATAAATATATCTCTTGAAATATTTCAAGAGATCTGTGAGGTCCTTTAAGCCAGAGAAAACTTACTAACATTGTGAATTCAGCCTTAAATATGGAAAGTGAGAAGAGGTATCTGAGGGTGAATTTTCAAATATTTGATGGAATTCTGTAATTGAGGTTTATAAGCCTGATACGTATTTCATATCAAATGCATGCATATATGTAAGAGAAATAGCCCCAAGTAATTTGCTGTGATGAAGATATTAATAAGTAGTATTTTAGTATAAGGATATAGTTACAAGGAAAAGAGTATGGAAATTATGGATTTATAATTTCTTTATGAAACTCGGTCTTTAAAATTGACTGTAAAGATTTTTTTATACTGTATTTTTTCCTGTTCAAATAGGATTATTGCTATGTGTGGAGATTACTACATTGGTGGAAGACGTTTTTCTTCACTGTCAGACCTAATAGGTTATTACAGTCATGTCTCTTGTTTGCTTAAAGGAGAAAAATTACTTTACCCAGTTGCACCACCAGAGGCAAGTAAAATGAATAAAATATTTTTCAAAACTTTGTTTTTCAGTACAATAGTGGGTTTAGCTATTGCTCAGTTTCTTATGTTTATTATAATTCAAGAAGTATTTGTTGTATTAAATTTTAATTTGGGTTATAATGTCAGAACAAAATGGACAACTTCTTTGAAAAAAAAAGAAAATATTTTTCAGTAATTTTGTGTTTAAGTAACCACATTAAAAAAAAGTACTGTTTGGTGATAGCCTAACAAATATTTCTGAATGTATGAGAAGAAATTACTGATTTCGTAGTACTAACCGTGACTTTGCTGCAAGATTCTGAAATGCCTTGTGTATCATCAATGAAAGGTTAACTTATATGTTTCATGTAGTATATTTAAAATGAAATCATTCATATTACCTTATAAAAGTATATTGCTTATATTTAAAATATAATTTTCATAAAAACAAGAACAACAAAAAAGGCTTTCTAGGCACTGCATATTTGTAGTCCAAGTAAAAATGTATTTGAATGATCCCATGGAATTTCTAATGTGAATTTTTATTGGCTTTATGTGGATATACCTCTTTTGCCTTTAAGATACAAAGACTATCTTTTTAAATCCTTTTTTTTTTTTATGGTTTCTAGCCAGTAGAAGATAGAAGGCGTGTACGAGCTATTCTACCTTACACTAAAGTACCAGACACTGATGAAATAAGGTATTTTATAATCTATTCTCATGTATAGGCATTTGAAAGAGCTAGACTTCAAAGATTTATTACTTTTGGACTAGGAAGCTTTTGAAATTTGAAGAAATGGCATACAGCAAGGTGAAAGAGCTTTTGATATTGGGTCTGTTGGTCCTGGACCTCTGGGTTGACTTATTTGTTCAGACTGTGATTTTGAATCAGGGTGGCCTCAGTGAATATGACAGGAGAAATAATTAGGTTTTATTACATTGTCTCTCACAAAGTAAGGAGAGTTCTGTTTCAATCTATATCCTATTTAAATTTTTGTTACCACGTGACATTTATGCCACAGCTATAAAGGATAAGCTTCTACTTTATGTAAGGAGTGAATAATTTTAAACCTTAGTAATGTTATAAAACTATGCAACATGTTAGTTTGTAGTTTTATTTCTCTATAATTATATAATTTGATAATCAAATTATGTCTTTCTATAAGGTATTTAAATTTCTAGTGGAAACTTTGTTTCTTACCATTAATTCTCATTTAATTCTTACTGACACATTTTTATTTGTAATCTAAACTGGAAAGGCCTATAAACGACAAAGGAGAAAATGCATATATTAAAGAAGAACAGTGATGAATTACAAATTTATGAATTTAGGTAATTTTTAAATTTTTTGTGGGATTATTTAGGACAGCAGTTCTCAAAGTGTGTTTCATGTAACTATGGGGATCTTTGAGACTCATTTAGAATGACACTGGGTATTAGTCAGTGTTCTCTAGAGATTTTTTATGGAGAATTGGTTTACACAATGGTAGATGGAGACAGTAAAGACCCACAGTTGGCTGTCTGTAATCTGAAAACCCAAGAAAGCCAGTGGTATAATTCAATCTACATCTGAAGACCTGAGAACCAGGGGAACCTATGGTGTAAATCCTAGTCTGAGGGCAGGAAAAGTTGAGATGAGATGTCCCAGCTCAACCAGTGAGGCAGAAAAAAGGGATGAATTTCTTCCTCCTCCAGTTTTTGTTCTGTTCAGACGCTCAGTGAATTGGATGATGCCCACGCACATTGGGGATGGTAGGGTACTGTCCTCTGATTCAAATGCTAATCTCATCCAGAAACACCCTCACAGAGAAACCCAGAAATATAATGTTTAATCTGGGAACCCTACGGTCTAGCCAAGTTGACACATAAAATTAGCCATCACAATCCATGAGATCAGATTATTTTCATAACCATACTAAGACATAATTTGCCTTTTTCACCGTAAATTTTACAATGATAGTACAAAAGCAATGTATGGTAAAACTGCTGGTGCCTTAGTAGAAATCAAGGCTGTGGCACAAAAGTGTACAGTATTCTTTACTGTTACACACTTGGAGTTAATCAAAGACAGTTTCATTTAAGAGTGTTACTGATGAGGGACTAAAAAAATATTTATTAAATTTTGACCTGTGACCACACACTTTGATCTGTATGATGAAATGGGAAGTATGTATAAAACACTTCTGCTGTGTGCCAGAGATCAGTGTCATGAGGAAAAGCAATGAGTTGAGAGCTGAACTAGTTTGTTCCTTTTTTTTTTCCTTTTAGAGACAGAGTCTTGCTCTGTTGCCCAGGTTGGAGTGCAGTGGCACCATCTCGCCTCACTGCAGTCTCCAACTCCTGGGTTCAAGGGATTCTATGCCTCAGTCTTCCGAGCGGCTGGAATTACAGGCGTGTGTCACCAAGTCCAGCTAATTTTTGTTATTTAGTAGAGATGGGGTTTTGCCATGTTGACCAGGCCAGTCTTGAACTCCTGACCTCAAGTGATCTGCCTGCCCCGGCCTCCCAAAGTGCTGGGATTATAGGCATGAGCCACTGCACGTGGCTTAGCTGTTACTTTTGTGCATACCATTTTCACTTAAGAGAATGTTTGACATTTTTTGAAGAAGAACAAAGTAAGACTATTATTTCAAGGAAAAAAACTGTTAGTGTTTGTTGCCAATGACAAAATTTGAGTTTTGAGTAAAACTTTGAATTTTAGACATTCTGTGTTGGCCATCAAAAGTTTGACAGTTTCTGAAATAATGACTTCTCTGATGAGACAGGCAGTAATAATAAAGAATGAGGGTTTTTTGTTTTGTTTTGTTGTTTTGTTTTGTTTTGTTTTTTGTTTTTGTGACAGTTTCGCTCTTGTCACCCAGGCTGGAGTGCAGTGGTGCCATCTTGGCTCACTGCAACCTCTGCCACCTGGGTTCAAGCGATTCTGCTGCCTCAGCCTCCTGAGTAGCTGGAACTATGGGCGCCTGCCACCACACCTGGCTAATTTTGATATTTTTAGTAGAGATGGGGTTTCACCATGTTGGCCAGGGTGGTCTTGAATTCCTAACCTCGGGTGATCTGCCTGCCTGGGCCTCCCAAAGTGTTGGGATTGCAGGCGTGAGCCATCATGGCTGGCCAAGAATGAGAGGTTTTGATAGTGTATAATGTGTTAACAACTAGAAGATATAGATAGCTTGGTGAACTAATATTTTCTAAAAGGTCGATGCATGTTGTTACAAAATTATGCATGGGTAATTTGAAATGCAAGATAGACCAATAGATGTTACTGGAATGCATACAGAAAGTTCACTGATAAATAGTTTTGGATTCCATATTACAATTAACTTTCAAGAAAGTACCGCTCATTGAATTTTTGGTGTGATTTAATAGAATATCTATAATCATCTGAAAGGGCTATTAAAATACTTAGCCTTTTCACAACTACATTCTTAGGTGAAGCCAGATTTTCTTCATATGCTTTAAGCAAAAAAATCAATAGCAGCAAATTTAATACAGAAACAGATATGGGACTCCAGCAGTTTTCAGTTAGGCCAGGCATTAAGAGATTTGCAAAATTATAAAACAGTGATATTCTCACTAAATTTGTAAAAGTTATATTTTTCTTATTTTTAATGAGCTATCTTTAAAGGAATTAGTGAATATTTTAAAACATTTGTTTTAAATTTGAATATGGTAAATATCAGATATCCATATAAATAAAAGCCATTTAGGATGTCAGTTTTTAAGAGAGTAAAGAAGTCCTGGGAAACCAAAAAAGAAAAATAAAAAAAAACAGCTGATCTAGGAAGATGAGAATTTAAACAATACTTTGATGATACACATTTGGATTTATGAGTCTTTTAAAAAATTTATGCATACCTGTGAATTTTAAAATAAAAATACCTAAAAAAATAATGATTTAATAAAGCACTGTAGCCTGTTTTAGGGGGGAATAATACAAAATAATACAGAATGAGTTATGATTAGGTTTTGTTACTACTAACAAGCTTATTTAAAACATTTTTTTTTTGGTTTTTGCACGATGAAAAGTTGTTATAGCAGCAACAAGTAAACTTGAAATTAGAAATATCTCTTATGACTACTTTTAACTAAGAAATGAAATTTACCATTTCACATGCACCCTATTTTTACTCATAATGATTTTCTTTAATGTGCTTATTTAGGTGGTTCTAGAAAGGAATAATTTAATTGGTTAAGTGGTAATGTCTGCTGCCATTCAGCTAGTGAAATATTGGCCATCATTAAGAAGGATTGTAGAATCAAGATAGAACACAATATTCTATGATTATTCAAATATTGAGTTAAATGTTATGTATCAGTTCTGTTGTCCGAAACATTATCCAAGAGACAATGAAGCTGGAGATAGCACAGAGAAAGTAGTTAAAGCTTTCAAGGATAGGAGAAGAGATTTACTTAAATTTACTTAAATTTAGATTTTGGTTTGTGAAGATTAAAATCAAAAGGAAAATTGCTGGAAAAAAAGACAAATACAGTTATAGATACAGGGTTAATGGTACCATCAACAAATCTGGAAACTTTGTGTTCAGACGCATTCTTTTAAGCCTGAAAGGACAAATTCAAGGATTACTGATGGTTTTATATTGATGAAATACATCAGCAACTTGTTATTTCCATAATTGTGTGGAGGTTGAAAACATGTAGGTTTCAGTAAAAGGAAACTAAGTTGTATCTCTGTACTCTGTACTCTTAAATTGGTAACAGAAAAAAACATACATGCCTTTCTCATAATATATCCCTTGGTATCACTTTCAGAGAAAGAATGCTGTACCCATTGGATGATGGGTATCTGGGTGAATTAAATAAGCCCTAGTTTTTTTATAGGAAAAATGTTAACTGACATAAGCATCTACATCATGCTTATCTAAAATAAACAGTTTCTAAGTAACTCTATATCTTATGTATGTATAATGTGTTAATTATATTTGTTTTGTGTTTTTATTTTATATCTAACCTACATCTGAAAGAGTAATAACATTGAAACAAGTTTTTCAATTCAGTTTTCTTGTAGTTACACCCCAAAACCTTCAATATATGTATAATCAGTTTCTGTTAACAAGTTGTAATTTGAATCTAACAATAATTCAGTTATATAGATAGTGCAGATACTATTATCAGACACATTGTACTCATGAGGAAATTAAAATTCAGATTATTTATTATCTTCAGGAACTGACATGTAGATAATGCCAGAAATAAGATACAAATTTAGAGTGTTTGACTCTTAATTCCTCGCATTTTTCAATATAATACTATCCTTATCCTATTTTGTGGTATATGACTATTCTAATTTCTATATTTAAAATTTTTAATTTTAATAACTTTAAAATTGCTCTTTTCAGTTTCTTAAAAGGAGATATGTTCATTGTTCATAATGAATTAGAAGATGGATGGATGTGGGTTACAAATTTAAGAACAGATGAACAAGGCCTTATTGTTGAAGACCTAGTAGAAGAGGTGGTAAGTTTTGTTCTTTTCTCCTCAATGCTAGATTCTAAATATTTTATAAATTTGGATCTTGTCTATAATCAGAGAAAGTAGCTATGAATACATTTCTTTTATAAAAGAACTGAATTGAGAAGTACAAGGAATTTTTCATTAAAATCTATTATAAGTATAGTTAGTGTGGAACATAATCAAGCTAGCATATTATAATACATAACTGCCAATATTCAGAAAGCTTGTGTGAGTTTCTGTGACTTAAAAATATATTAACATTTGTGCTTTCTTTTGAGACAGAGTCTTGGTCTGTTGCCCAGGCTAGAGTGCAGTGGCACGATCTCAGCTCACTGCAACCTCCACCTCCCAGGTTCAAGCATTTCTCGTGCCTCAGCGACCCAGCTAGCTGGGATTACAGACATGTGCCACCATGCCCAGCTAATTTTTTTTTTTTTTTTTTAAATAGAGACAGGGTTTTACCATGTTGGCCAGGCTGATCTCATATGCCTGACCTCAAGTGTTCCACCCGCCTTAGCCTCTCAAAGTGCTGGGATGACAGGCATGAGCCACCATGCCCGGCCTATTTATGCTTATTTTTATTCTTTTTTTTTTTTGCCCCCTTTTTCTTCCTCATAAGTGAAGTTATATCAGTCTGATCATGGAATCTCAACTGGTTACACATGTTTGGTTTTAGATTCTTTATCTTTCCAATATATGTGAAATTCCAATATATGTGAAAATGAAATTTTCCAGTAAACTTGGAAGATTTCATTTATATTATATATAATTATCACATGGTTCTACATTTTGAATCTCATCCTTGTTTTTGTTCCATCATATAATACGTTATCATATGGTATCAATTACCAGGTGCATTTTTAATAACAGGTCAGCATTCAAACAGCTTTTATATTTCAGAGATAATACTCAGTATCAAATATACATTGTAACTTTGGAATTCTCCTTTTCCTTTCGGAATTTTCTAGTGAGATGGAGTGGCTTTCTGTTGTCTTTTACAGCCCTCAAAGCTACTGTTTTTAAATTATGCCACAGACCTGATAATATGCTGAAGATTATTGCTCCTGGAAGACTGCAGTGGAGAATATTTTTTTTTCCTATTCTCTTACCTGCCTATTCTGGCAACCATAGAAGTAAAACATACTGAGTAGAGGTGGAAAAAGTTGAGGAAATGGTGTGATACATTCCATACTCATAGTCATATAGTTATTTAGTAAAAGAGCTAGGATTAGGACTCCTAATTCCTAGATTAGTATTCTGTATTCTACAGTAAAAGAGATATTTATTCCATATAGGGAAACGGTATTCATACTAAAGCATCTTGCTATCTATGATAGTTTTCCTATAAAATGTGTTTGTTACAACTCTTAGTTTGGGTTTCCCTCTCCCTGCTGTACCACCATCTTCCCAATTCTGATTACTTAAAGGAATTGCACTATAGTTGAACTTTTCTTGAGCTCTTGGAATTCTGGATCAAATTTAACAAGATAAACTTTAATATTAAAGAAAAGTGAAAATTACTCAATGTATGCAGAAAAATAATAATAACAATCCAAACCAGAATAAGGAGACATGACCTCACATCAATATATAAGGGATCAAGGAAAAAGTTAGTAACTCAGTATGAGTGTATAATGTGATGTGGTTGCTAAAAATGAATATAGTAAGTAACATTATAAATTAATAGTGGAATAATTCCACATCAGTTATAAACAATTTTCACTCCAATATGTAGAATAACTTTCATGATGGGCTTTATTAGAGTGTAGTGAATTCCTTATAGATTGAAAAACCATTTGGACATCTAGTTTGTGAAGATGTTTCAGACATTCAGTTAGTAGTTAGATTTAAGGAATTTCTCCTTCTAAAATTCTAATTACTGTTCCCCAAACACATTTATACTTTTAACTCTAGAATGTATGCTCTCTGAGGGGAGGGATTTTTTATCTCTGATTCACTGATGTATTACCATTGCCTAGAATAGTGTCTGGCATCAGTAGGCATTCGGTAAATGTTTGTTGAGTAAATGAATGTTTCTGTGCTTATAGTTTCCCCTCTTCCTTGACATTCCTGCCCTGATAGATTGCCTTGTAAAATTTGATTCATCTTTATCAGCTCAGTTCATATGTCACCCGTTGTTTCACAGAGGATTTATGCCTTTCTGGAGTCTCTTAGGCAAAATTGTTTCCTTCTGTATTTCCATAGCACTCTGTTAATTTTGCATTCTATTCCACTGTCTAAAATTAATTTAGTGTAAACCTCTTCTACAAGAGATTAACTCCTTTTGGGCAGTGATACACTGATAATGCTATTCATTTTTATAGGTTATTTTTTGATTTTTGTTGTTTTTTGTTTTTGTTTTTGTTTTTGTTTCTTTTTAGCCTACTCTCTTGGATATAGTAGCATTCAGTGAGTGTTTGATTTTAGTTTGATTAGGTATTTAATGAGTGAGCACCAAATTGTGAGAAGTAAATCCACATGTATAGTTAGACCATTTTTCTCCATAATAGTGGAATGAGTAACACTATTGTATCTTAAATCAGAGGAATATAGAATAAAATAAAGTTCAAAACATGATAAAAGGGGAATGTCTTTTATATTCAAAGTAAAATTTGATGTCGCTTTTTATGGGCTCAGAATGTTTTACTGAAGAGGTAGCATTTGAGATAGTTCCTTCGTAGATTGGTTAGGTATTTATCTAACAGGTAGAAAGCAAAAAGTGGAAAGTGCATTCTAAGAACAAAAAGAACAAGCTACAGTGGTGGGAGATTGGCAAATAGGAAATTATGTGTGACCATGGTACAGGAACCAAAAATCAATTTGGTAGTATGAGATAGGAAATGTGGACTTGAGTTCTGTGGTAAAGGACTTCAGTTGCAGAATGAGAAATTTGTAGGCAGTAGAGAGGTGTTTGTTGTTTGTTTGTTTTTTCTTAATGTAGGGCAAAGCTGCTGTTGAAACTGATGTATCCAGATTAGAGTGTTGTAGTAGGACATAATTATATTAGTTGGGCTGTTGTACTAGTTTAAGAAAAGTGGGTAAGAGGGCCTGAGTTAGGGTAATGGCAACAAGAAAAGATTAAGAGAGGTATGGAAAGATAGTTATTGAACAGAAACATCTTTTTTTGTATACACATAAGTAAGGATAGTGGGGAATATGTTTGAAGATATGATTTCTATGAATTTTAATAAAAGTAGATTAACAGTTAATTACATAAAATACTGTCTTAATGTCTTCCCTTTAGGGCCGGGAAGAAGATCCACATGAAGGAAAAATGTGAGTTGGTGTTAATTATTAAAAATGAAAAAAATATATATCTATATTGTAAATTTACTAATTGGAAAACTTTGGCCAAAAAAATTTTTTTTAAAGTTTTTGGACTGACTTAACTTTTTAATTTGGCTCAGGGAACTGATTTCTAAATATTTTCTTAAGGATCTAATGATAAAGTATTATTTTTAAAATAAAAGGTAGCTGATAACTAAATACAACTCTTTTTATCACCACACTAAAGACTTTCAATAAACATTACATTTATAACATTATGAATGTCACAATTCGGCACATTTTAAAATTATTCATAGTATTTATTGGTTATTCATAGTACTTCTTGTTTTATAGCCACATCTTTTATCCCCCCAAAATAATGATTCTTCACAACTTTAATAAGATTCTGCAAGGTCTTTTTTTTTCATAATCTTCAAACTGATTTTATGTATATGTAAGTTTTCTTTTAAAGATCTGAACCATTAATCCCAGTTCTCTCTTACTCACATTTTAATAGACTATTCATCTTCTAATATCTTTTCAGTACATTTTTTTCTTATCTTTCAGCGTTTATGGATGGAACTTGAGGCTTGCCTCAAGTGTTTGCTTTTTTTCTGTTTTCTAACCATTAGAATATTAAAATATTCAACTGATTACTCCATTTGCAGTCACCTTATTTAGTGCTTGACCATTCTGTAAGTGGAATATGTAAGATATATTCTGAGTTTATTTTTATTGTTTCTTGTAGCTACAAAATAGACTCCATTAGTGAGACTATACCCTGCTGTTTGTATTAGTTTGAAGTTTCCTCTACCTATATCAGGAGTTTCAAATTATTTTTTGTTACTTTTTCTTTCTTTCTTTCTTTCTTTCTTTTGAGACAGAGTCTTCCTCTGTCGCCCAGGCTGGAGTGCAATGTCACAATCTCTGCTCACTGCAACCCCTACCTCCTGGATTCAAACGATTCTCTGCCTCAGCCTCATGAGTAGCTGGGACCATGGGTGCACACCACCACTCTAGGCTGATTATTGTACCTTTAGTAGAGATAGGGGTTTGCCATGTTGGCCAGGATTGTCTTGAACTCCTGACCTCAAGTAATCTACCAGCCTTAGCCTCCCAAAGTGCTGGAATTACAAGAATGAGCCACTGTATCCGGCTAGGAGTTGCAAATTCTAATTAATGCTTGGAAGAATCAGACAGACAATGTAAGCAAGTGAAGCGGGTCAAGTATATATATTCCCAGTTTTCTTTAGGCACAATAATCTTTTCTTATTTTCCCTCTTTGCTAGAGATCAAGGTACATGGAACTATGTCTGTACTATCAAAAAAAAAACACTGTAAGCTTGGTAATAAATGGCAACTGATATTTACTCATGGTATTAGGGAAAACTGTGGGAAGTAGAAAACTAGAAAGTGTTTGCCTATTGTAAGGTAATCCCTCTGTTTAGTTGTCTAGTTGATATGTGTAGGAATGTGAGCCTAGTGTTGTTAAATCCTTCTGATTTTCAAAAAAGACCATAAATCTAGGGTTTTTTTTTTTTTTTTTTTTGATAATAGCAATGGAATTTTAAATTTAAAAATGTAGGTTAAATGCCAATAAACATGTAAAGCTACATCAGTTTTCTCATAGTATAAAATATAAATCCCACTTTCACTCGGAAGTCTTTTTTTATCTGATAACATTGTCATTCTTCCATTTTTCTTAACTTGCGTAATTTCTTATTTATATTAGCATAACGTAAATTTGCATTGTTGGTTTATTTTATGTGTATGTTCGTTTCCTTTAATTTCCTAATATAGGGACTGTGGCTGTGAGGCAGTACTTTAAATTCTTTAAAGTGTCCTCAGTAACATCCACAAGTAACCTTTGAGATTAAATAGATGGTATAACTTTGGTTGAGTTTCTTTCCAGCTCCCTATTCACATGATATAGACACCAAGTCCTGATGATTTTTATCTCCTAAAGTATTTCTTAAATGTTTACCGCCTTCTCAAATCTTAAATAACTACATTCTAGCTCAGGCCTTTTTAAATCTCCTGCCAGGATATGATATAGCAGTAACCTCCAAGTTGATCTCCCTTGACTCTTTAGCCTCATCAGATCCTTTTATCCAGTAGCTGGAATAATGTACCTAGATTGTATCACATTTTCACTTAAAATCCTTAATTGCCAGCAGGTATGTGAAAAAATGCTCACCATTCCTTACTAATCATCAGATAAATGCAAATCAAAACTACAATGAGATTTCATTTCACCCCAGTTATAATGGCTTTTATCCAAAAGATAGGCTGTAATGAATGCTGGTGAGGATGTGGAGAAAAGGAAACCCTTGTACCCTGTTGGTGGGAATGTAAATGAGTGCAGTTACTATAGAGCACAGCATAGAAGTTCTTCAAAAAATTAAAAATAAAGCTACCATGTGATCCAGCAGTCCCACTGCTGGGTATATATCCAAAAGAAAGGAAATCAGTATATCAAAGAGACAGCTGCACTCCTGTGTTTCAGCACCATTCACAATAGCCGAGATGTTTAATCAACCTAAGTGTTCAACAGTGGATGAATGGATAAAGAAAATACAGTACGTGCATACAATGGAATACTATTCAGTCATAAACAAGAACGAAATCCTGTCATTCACAACAACATGAATGGAACTGGAAAATACCATGTTAAGGGAAATAAACCAGGCACAGAAAGACAAATACCATGTGTTCTTACTTATGTAGGAGCAAAATATTAGAAAATTGAACTCAGGGAGATAGATAGTAGAATGATGGTTACCACAGGGTGGGAAGGGTAGCAGGGAAGGGGGATACAATATGGCTGATTAATGAGTACAAAAATACACCTAGATAGAACGAATAAGATTTAGTATTTGGTAGCACAACAGGGTGCTACCAAATAATTTACTGAATATTTTAAAATAGCTAAAAGAGTGGAATCTGAATATGCCTAATACAAAGAAATGATTATATGTACTTGAGGTGATGGATACCCCAGTTATCCTGACTTGATCATTAAACATTATGTGCTTGTATCAAAACATCACTGGTACCCCATAAAAATATACTGGTACCCCATAAAAAAATAGTTGTATACATTACCCATAAAAACAAACAATACAAATTAAAAAATTGAATCTTATACTGATTCTCCATCTTTTTACCTTAGCAGAGCCTAAAAAATGATCTGTTCTCTGGTTATTTTGTCCTTTACTACTCCTAGCACTTATCATCTCTAGTTTCCTAGTCTCTAGCATGTAGGTCTTCAAATGCATAATACTTTTTTCTTTATTGTTTTAGGGATAGGTTCTTGCCATTGCCCAAGCCGGAGTACAGTAGTGCTATCATAGTTCACCTCAAACTCCTGGGCTCAAGTGATCCTTCTGCCTGAGCCTCCTGATTAGCTGAGACTACAGGTGTGTACCACCACACCTGGCAAATGTTGTAATTTTTTGTTTTTTTGTAGAGATCAGGTCTTACTATACTGCCCAGACTGGTCTCAAACTCCTGACCTCAAGTGATCCTCCCACCTTGGCCTTCCAAAGTATTGGGATTACAGGTGTGAGCCATTGCTCCTAGCTATTTTTCTGTATACCTTTGCTCAAGCTGCTTCCTAGGCCAGAATTCTTCCATTCATACTTAGCTCATTTATCACTTCCCTCTAGAAAATCTCCTTTTATTTTCTTCTCTACACACTCAACAGAATTGGTACCCTTCTCTGTTATTCCCAGAATGCCTTCGGCAGTGCCTGTCACTGTGCTTATTATATTTTCTACATAGTTCTTAGTTTCTGTAGTTAGGTAGGGTCTATGTTGCCCAGGCTGGTGTTGGACTCCTGGGATCAAGAGATTCTCCTGCCTTGGCCTCTGAAAGTACTGGGATTACAGGATTATGAGCCACTATACCCACCTAGGAGTGGAAACTTCATAAGAGCAGGGACTCATCTTTTTATCACTGTTGGAAAACATGTGGTTGAAATATAAAAATTTTATATGGGAATAAACGTCTGAAGAATGAAGCTAAAACTTTAGAAAGTGATATTGCCACTTTGGCTTCAGACTGTGTGCTTATGCTAAATAATCTTGTTCATCTGTAAACCCTGTCATTTTTTTACCCTTTTCTTTTTGAATTTTTTTTTAAACTGCAGAAGTAGAGGATTAGTCTTGGAGGTCAGGTCATCTAGTTGACTCTCCTCCAGAATATAAAAATCTTGCTCTAGCATTTGTAGTAAGTGGTCATTTAGCCTATACTTGAATGCAATATAGAACCTCACTACTTGTAGTCTGAACTGTTTTAGTTGTTGTATTCTTGCTTTATATTATTCAAAGTTTACACAGGGAGCACCAGGAGATCTGAATTAGTGAGTTAATGCTTGGAATGGTGTTAAAGAAAAGTTTACCTTTTCATTCATGTGAAAATGTAAAAATTCAGTTATATTTTCATACTTCACCAGTAATAATTGTATGGATCATTTAAAACAATGTGAACAACCTCTAAACCTGTCACACTGGACTTTTGAGCATTTACATATTTTAGTCTTATGTTTAATTTCCAGCTTGCTCTTTATTATTAAAAATACTTGTAGACCCTAAGAAGATCCAACAAAGTAGTAAATAGTTGATTGGGAATTGTCAGCCTGGCATTAAGATGTGTTAATCAGCAAGATAGATTATAGGCCTTTAGTTAAATAAGAGGTGATTTTATGTACTTTGATGACTAGTAATTACTTTTTAATCAGATATATCATTTTATTTGAAGGTAACCTTTAAATACTTAGGTTATTATGTGCTCTATATCTTGACTGTGATGTCATTTATAATAATTTCTAAAGGCTTAATTTAAGAATACAAAATATAAAATACATAGCAACCTAGTTTGATAGGTTGTTAGCTCAAATAGAGTTGGGAACACTAAGTACTTCTTTCAGTTCTTGATGGTGGTATCCACTCATTCTTATCACCTAATCTTATATTCTGACTTTCAGCAAAGTAAGAGTCAACATCTTGATTTTATTTGAAGAGAGAATTTATCAGATGTTATAGGAAAATTCAGAAATTAATTCATTAATTTTTTCAGGGAAATTCTGGAATAGGCTTTATCTGAACTACTCCTCCTTCCCCTTACCCCGCAAAAAGAAAAATAAAAAGACCTATAACAGTTTGTTATTATCAGGATTAAAAATTATTGCCATTTTTGTATTGGTAATGAAAATTGTAGTTTATATTTGATAGTTCCTAGTTTTACTACATTTTGTTGAAATTAAATATATAAAATGTATTAAAATGTAATAAGAATGAGATGATTTGATTAATTGCATTTATTTTATTATATCACTTTGAATTAAACTTACTATATTGGTTGTTTAATTTTGATCATATGATGACAGCAAAAAGGACTTTATATATCTCATTTATTCTCTTTTTAAGATGGTTCCATGGGAAGATTTCCAAACAGGAAGCTTATAATTTACTAATGACAGGTACTTACTTATTCACTTGATTTTCTAATGTCTGTTTAAAGAGAATAAAAAAGTGAACAAACCATTTATCCTGTGTTTTGCCTTTAGCATTCAGTTAGTGTTTATGCATGTTACAATTTCGTGTCCAGTGCTAAGAACCTGGTGTTTTTATTTATATTTTAAACATCCATGTATTATAAAATTTAGTAAAGTGTGTTTTTCTTTTACCCCAGGCCCCTGTCCACTTCCTCAGAAGTAACACTAAGTGATAGTTGTTTTTTTTTTTTTTCAATGTTTCTAGAAGTTTTCTGTGTCTCTGTGAATCTCTCTTTCTTACCCCTACACCTACACAGACAGGAACATTCAACACACTTTTTTCATGTTAGATATATATTGGGAGATGATTTTGTATCTGCAGATAAAAATTTTCATTACTCTTTTTATGGATTTAAACTTTTCATTATGTAAATACCATAATTAACTGGTCTTCAGAAGAAGGATATTATATTGTTTTTATTCTTTTGCTGTTCAGCTATAGCAGACATTCTTGTATTTATCTTTGTATACTTGGTGGAATTATATGATTGAGCTTTATTTAATATGTATTAATTTTAACATTTCCCAAAACTCTTGTGCTTATAAATAAAAAGTAAAAATTGACTTTTATTGTGGTTTTAACCATCCTGTCATTGTTTATTCCTACTAAATATCTAAAGCTGAATTAATTTAAATACCAAGCATTTGTTCGGCAAACCACATCTTATAAAGATTTCAGACAAGTTTGAGCTTTAGTATGTAATTTAAAAGTTTTAGTTCTTCAAAAATGTTGACTGTTCAATAGTTTCTGTGAAATATTGAATGAAATAGATTCTTGTGGTGATAACACTAGTTATTAAAGAGGTAATCTGAATTGTTTTAATCCATAAAGCATTGCATTTTAAATTCATAATTTATTATTTTGAAAGATTTGAGATAGTTTTTGAAGTACTCAATTTTATTGTGAAGATGTACGTTAAGTAGGTTCAAAAAATAAAAAAAGATCATGATAATGCTACATGATAGTAATAGAGAAGAAATTTTAAACCAAAATGACATTCTATCAGCTATTTCAGTATGGAACCAAAAATATGTAGTTTAGTGAATTTATTGAATTTCGGATATATTTCTTTTTTGGAACTTGCACCATCAAGTACTTGAGGTACTTTTGTTTTAAGGCATACAAAGTTGAAAAGGAGCTAAACTTAATTTCCTTACATTAGTTTGCATTTTTTGTGTGTCATGTGCTCTTTTGAGGATCTGGTGGGATTTTCTCTCCTGAGAAGTACAAATAAGGACTTGCATGCATAATTTTGCATGAAATTCCTATCATATTCTAGAAGAAATTTAGAGAGTATCTTGGATTCTTGTCACTAAGATTTGTTGTATCAACTTAGAAACACTTTCATTTTAGCCCACGTTATACAATTTCTGTAATTTTTATGTTTACTTATGTATTAAGCCTTGAAGATTCAGTTTTTTAAGGAGATTTATTTTTTTCTTTTTACTGAACACGAAGTACTTGATAATATGTGCCTTGACTGGATGATTGGAACTATTAGTAATTTGCCCCCAAACTTTATATCTTATAATCTAAGCATTCATTGTGCTTTCCTAAAAACAATCAAGTCTTGATCTTTACTGGATCATTTGGACTTAAATGGAGAAAAGGCAGAGGATCTTAGTAGTATGAATCACTGCCAATCAAAGATATCAGAAATACTTCTCTAAAATTAATATGACATATTTAACATATAATTTGTGTCTGTAATTCCTTTCAGTAGCATATCTATTGAATAAAATATAGTGTATGTGTATTGATTTTGGTAATGTATACACATGTTTCAGTTGTTTTGAATCTACCTTTGTGAAAAGCTTTTGGTTCTATTTTATTACAGTCTTTACTTTTTAATTTTTTTTTTTTAAGAGGCAGGATCTTGCTGTGTTGTCCAGGCTGGTATTAAACTCCTGGGCTCAAGTGATCCTCCTGAATAGCTGGGATTATATGCATGTATCACTGTGCCTGGCACAGTCATTACTGTTTAATGATTAATTGAAAACACTGATAAAGCACAGAGTATTCTTAAGCAAAACTGGTCTTCACTTTTTAGAATCTTCTTATTACAAGGATTTACAAACAGAATTTAGCATTTTTAGCCAGTATTCCCTAACTGTGCTTAAGTTCCTTCCAAATTATGACAGTTGTAGATATTACTGACCAGAAGTTACGGCTGCAAAATTTCTGCTTTCTATTTTTATGTATTAAAGCTGGTAAGATACAACAGAGAGATAGCAGACAAGCAACATGGATGGTTGTGAATCATAAACCAGAAAATTTGAAAGAAATTGTCCTTAAATAAAACAAGTTCCTGGTGAAAATTTACATATGTTTATGACCTTGAATGCACTTTGTAATAATACTACTTAACATCTTTTCTTTTTTATTTGATAATTAGGGAAAAACTAATAGCTTAATTTTTACAGTTGGTCAGGTCTGCAGTTTTCTTGTGAGACCCTCAGATAATACTCCTGGTGATTATTCACTTTATTTCCGGACCAATGAAAATATTCAGCGATTTAAAATATGTCCAACGCCAAACAATCAGTTTATGATGGGAGGCCGGTATTATAACAGGTAAATCATAATTTTTTAGTTATCTTTTGCTTTTGGTAAAAATAGTTGAAATCTTGATAACACAGTATTCAGATTCAAAATTATATAAAAGTTTCTAACTTCTAAAAATTATAAGACCTTCAATATAATTTCATAGTGGTCATACCCAACAATTCTTTAGACAGTGTCAAATATGAATACAAATTAGTAACTTATACTTTCCTTCCAAAATAATTTTTGTGATTTTAAAAATTAGACGTAAGCTATTTGCAGCAGATTTACTAAATCCGTGTATTATCTGTAGGAGAAGGAAAATAAAATATATCAACATTATTTTATCAGTGAGATACTTTAGTAGGGGGAAAAAAAAGTTTCTAAAGGTACCTGAGACTTACTATACAGATGTTATGTAATTGAGTTGTTCTCAAGTTGACATTTCTTATCTGTGATTGCTGGTTTTTACTTCTCACTTTCAAAGTAAACTCATTGTTTGTCCCAAAACTCAGAATGAATTATAGTTACTTGATAGGAAAATAAGTTAATAGAAGAAACCATATGACAGAATGTCAGCAATTTTTCTGTCAAATAGAAAATAATCATTTGTGAATGTAAAGGTTTTCCTATACCTAATAACTCTAGAGTAGCATTGTTTTCCTGTTTCAGGGGCTGGCATAATCTTGTTCTAAAACACTTATATTTGCCTGGTTTAACCCCTCTGCCACAGCAGCGTTCTCTATCCAAATTAGAATTTATCAAAGTAGACATTTGAGTGAATAGAGATTCTGTAACTTGTTTATCTGAAAAAAACAAAAACAAGTTCTTCTAGTTGCTTGCTAGAAGCCCAGTTGACTGTTAAAAGACATCAAATGTAAGATGTGAGTGAGTCTAGGCAGCTGTACCCCTTTGCCTACCTCATATACAGGTTGCTTGAGTACTTTCTGCATAACAATCTGAGTTCTAGATGTTCTCATTGAAAATACAGCTAGCTGCAATTTGAGCTCTTTAAGAATGTAATTTTTCCCCATTCCAGTTTTCTAGAGATTTAGAACATACAAAATGTATTGCATACATTGAAAACATATCGTCTTCTTAAATAAATGTCCATATTGAGATCCTTTTTAAAGATAAAATAATTTACATGAATTTTTTTTTTTTTGAAGTTCGTCTTGTTACTAACTTAAACTTCCTTATGATACATCATATAAAACTGGAAATTCTTCCTACATACTGGAGGCAGTCGGTAAAACATGTAAAGGTGGTCGCTTTTTGTTGCTAAAGACCATGATGGAACGTGAAAAAAGAAGTATTTTAAGTAGATTTCTGTCCAAATTATTACAATATTATGTTTTCAAAATAAGGATTTAAAAAAAAAAAAGTTAAATGTATATTAATTTAGTGGCCTTGACCATTCCCCCAGAACTTTTTTATACTTTTTCTTCCCTGTGAATTTGTTTATAAATTCATCTTATTGTTTCTAGATTTAATATTAAACTTTTTTAAAAAGCCCCAAATTATGTGAATCAGGTGTGTGAAAATGAAGGATTTTGTAATTGTTTTGGAAATATATACTTCATTTCAGCATTAATGTTAGTAATGTCAGAAATAATTCCTAGGAAGATAAATCTTTGTGCTTATTGTTTATTGTTAGATATAAACATATAAAGTAAGATTTTTCAATAAATCTAACACAACCATACTCTGCTGTCCCATCTCCCAATTAACTATACACGAGACCTTGATAAAGAGGGATAGTAGTTATGTCTTTCATTTAGAAACTGTTAAGACATAACTTTAATGTTCCTATATTCAGAGTTTTTTTAAAAAAAGCAGAAGAGGCATTTAATAGCAAATTTAATTCAGCAGCCATTTATAGACTTAACTACTTTGTGAAATATACTGTACAAATCCTGTGTAAACACATTAAAGAAAAAGATACAGTTTCTTCATTATTAGTGCTCAGGTTTATTAGAAAAGACAGTGTGGTATGCAGACTGTGATAAATTCAGGGAATATATAAACTCTCATCAGTAGATGAGAGTTCAGTGAGGGGTGAGAAGGAAGACAATAGATTTTGGCTAGACCTTGATGAGACAATATTAACATCTATCTAGACTTCAAGAAGAGTGCACATGGTTTTATGTGCTAAGTGCATTACAAAAATTAAAGTACAGAACATAGTGTCTCTAGAAACTCACATTTATTTCAAAAGTAAGTTTACATTGAATATGTTTTAGTTTTCTGAGATGTAAATCTGTCTTATTTCATGGCTGGAACTTATATGAATGTCTAGAAAATTCTGGTTTGTTGTATCTCTGTTTATTTTGGTGTTTATTTTGGTGTTTCTGGGTAGAATATGAATGGAAGAGTAATTTAAAAAAAAAACTCTTTAAGTCTAGCTCATTGGTAAAAACCTATCTGATTGACTGGCACACACTTTTAAATTTGCTCGTGGACAATCTAAACTGTACTTCCCAATGGTTTCCTCTTCTCTCAGTTTATGGAAAACAATTATATTGTAACATTGAGGTGCTACAGTGGATTGATTGTATTTTACAGTTACTGAGGCCAGAAACCTTCGATGTTTACTGATTTTCATAGATGTGATGCTTTTTGCTTTAAAACACATAGTCATCTCCTTAGTGGAATCTAGCTATCTTCAAATATATTTCCTGATTTTCATTTTTCTTTTAATAATTTTGGATTTATATGGTATTAGATTTTTTCTTAAAAACATAAAACTTTGCTTGTTCTTTTAATAATGCTTTTATTTATTTCATTTTTTACCACACCCCTCTGTGGCTTGTGTTGAATGCTGCTTCTGTTAAGTTCATTCATACTACTAGTTAACTTGTCAGGTCTTTTTGTTTTGTTTTTTAACATTACTTATATTTGGTTTAAATTAACTTTGTAGTATAGGGAAGATAACATACTTGAAGATGCATACACACACATAGATTCTAATTATATATATATAGTAGGTTAAACAAAATCTGTCTGGAGAAGTGTTTCCTAAGTGGCTCAAACGTTCCCATTTGTCCACTATATTAAAGGAAGGTTTAAAATTCCAAGATTTATGTATTCAGGACAATAGAATGATCTGACTGATTATAGAGAAACAACTTTATATTTAAAAAAATATGTGGTTCACTAAAATTTATATTAAAACACAGTACATCATTTTATTTTTTTGTAATATTTTCCCAATATTTCCCAATTTGTAGCACCTTTAATCAAAATAATAAGCTTTTCTCCCTATAGTGATAATCCTGCATGTAACATTAGCTGGGTTTTTTTTCTTCTTTTTGCCTGCTTTTCATGTGTTTTATGACCTGTTTCTAATATAAAACCAGAATGTGTAAATGTGATAATAAAAATTCTTAATTTACCTGTATTCTGCTTCCTAAATAAATGCCATGTTTCTGTGAATTTTTCATTCTTAGTATCTCAGAAGTACTCTTGGGGGTGAAAAAAAAGTTAGACTTTTAATCATTTCCTCATTTATGGTGACTCTTTGAATATGGTATTGTTGACCTGGCTGCCCACTTGATGGGTATGGAAAATCAGAACCTGGGCCACGTATTCTGGCCTGTAAATCTATATTGAGAACATTCTGGTTTTTCTAAAACAATACGAATGTTATGATCATTTATTCTATTAATGTGTTTGTGTTATGTGCTTTGAAAAAAATTTGCTAATTAAGATAATCCTTGGTAAGAAAGTTTACACATATTTTTAAAGATTTTGAATTTTTTTTCAGACGGATTAATATTAAAAATTTTTATTTTAACAGCATTGGGGACATCATAGATCACTATCGAAAAGAACAGATTGTTGAAGGATATTATCTTAAGGAACCTGTACCAATGCAGGTCAGTGTTGCGTTTCTTATTGCAATAATTAGCATTTTATTTTAAAATGCATTTTGGTGGTATGTTTTTGCACACATTTGTACAATTAAAATTGGATACAACTTAAAACTACAGATTATTTAGATTTTTTAGAAAGTAAACTGTAAGAGAATCTTTTGGTTTTTATCTATGTTGATTTTAGGTAATCAGGAGCAACCTAGTAGGTTTTTGAGATTAGAAGCAGTTGTGGAGGAAGGTAAGTTGCAATAGGTCCAGGAGTGAGTTTTTTGGAGGCAAAAGTAGAGACAGCAGTGATAAACCACAGCCAGGCTTATTAAAGCCTGGGGAGTAATAAAAGGAAATAAAAAATACTGACAGAGGAGGATTAGGGCAGAAAACGGTTTACACTTTTTCTTTATTTGCCTGTAGTTTTATGGTGAGAGAATTTGAGGATGTCTGTATACTCTGAGTAAAAACTATATAGTAGTAAAGAGAGTGATGTCGTATGGGGAGATGGGTGGTGGCAGTATCTTACGGACAAGGTCCTAGAGAAGACAAAAATGAATAGAATCTAGAACATAAAAGGAAAGATTGGCCTTGAGCAAGAGAGCCTGTTAAATATTAGTTGCTTAATGCTTAGGGTGATTAGCTTCTGTTTCTTCCTCATTGCACTTTCTGAAATGTATGGTAGGGAAATGGTATAACAGGAGTTAGAAAAAGGTGCTTCAAAAGATGGATTAATAATTTTCCTAAGTGGAAAATGGAGGTACTGTTATTCTAGGGACATAAAGGATTATTAAGGGTTTTGGGTACCCAGCTGTAGTTGTACAGTGATTTGTAGTGTGCCTAGTTTCTTGATGTTTCCTCCTAACAAGTTCATTTCATGTGGTTATACCTACTACTTATTGCAGTTAATTGGGGGGGAGGGGGAGGCAGGGGGATGAGGAATCATTAATCTGAAGCTAAATATAAATTCAAGAATCATAATCTTGCCACATTTTAACATACAGGCACACCTCATTTTATTGTGCATTGCCTTATTATGCTTCAAAGATAGTTTTTTTTTTTCCTACAAATTGAAGGTTTGTGGCAACGAGGATGTCTATTGCTACTGTTTTTCCAAAGCATGTGCTCATTTGTGTCTTAGTGTCACATTTTGGTAATTCTTATAATGTTTCAAACTTTTCCACTATTATATGTTAGGTTGATCTGTGATCAGTGATCTTTAATGTTACTATTGCAATTGTTTTGGGGTGCCATGAACTGCATCTGAAGAAGACTGCAAGCTTAATCGATAAATGTAGTGTATGTTCTGATTGCTTCATTGACTGGCTGGTTCTGTTTCTCTTCCTCTCCTTGGGCCTTCCTACTTCTCCAGAAACAACACTATTGAAATTGGACCAATTAATAACCCTACAGTGGCCTCTAAATGGTCAAGTGAAAGGAAAAGTCACATGTCTCTCACATTAAGTCAAAAGCTAGAAAGGATTAAGCTTAGGGAGGGATGGTGAAAGCCAAAATAGGCTGAAAGCTAGGTCTCTTGCACCAGCCAGCCAAGTTGTGAATGCAAAGGAAGAGTTGTTGAAGGAAATTAAAAGTGCTACTGCACTGAACACATGAATGATAATAAAGTGAAACACACTTATTGCTGATACGGAGAAAATATGAGTGGTCTGGAGTGAAGATTAAACCAGGGATAACATTCCCTTAAGCCAAAGCCTATCCAAAGCAAAGTCCTAATTCTTTTCTATTCTGTGAAGGCTGACAGAGGTGAGGAAGCTGCACAAGAGTTGAAAGCTAGCAGAGGTTGATTCATAAGATTTAAGGAAAGATGCTATCTCCATAACATAAAAGTGTAAGGTGAAGCAAAGAAACTGTAGCAAGTTACCCAGAACATCTAGCTAGTTTTCCAGAAGATAACTAGCAAGTTATCCAGAAGATAACTGTTGAAGGTGGCTAAACAACAGATTTCCAGTGTAAAGAAAACATCCTTCTATCTGAAAATGTTAGCTAGGTCTTTCATGGCAAGAGTTAATGCTTGGCTTCAAATCTTCAGAGGTCAGGCTGACTGTTTTCAGGGGCTAATGCAGCTGGTGACTTTAGGTTGAAACCAGTTATCATTGACAATTCTGAAAATCCTAGGAGCATCAGAATTATGCCAAATCTACTGTGCCTGTGCTCTGTCAATGGAACTACAAAGTCTGCATGATAGCCCATCTGTTTACAGCATGGTTTACTGAACATTTTAAGGCCACTTTTGAAACCTACTGCTCAGAACAAACGATTCTTTTCAGAATAATACTGATCACTGACAATGCAACTCTACAATCAAGAGCTCAGATACAGATGTACAAGGAGATTGTTGTTTTCATGCCAGCTAACACAGCTTGTATTTGCAGCCCACGGATCAAGGAGTAATTTTGACTTTCAAATCCTTAGTTAAGAAATAATTTCATAATGTTATAGTTGCCAAAAATAGTGACTCTTCTTATGGATCTGGGCAAGGTACATTTGAAAACCCTTTGGAAAGGATTCATCATTCTAGATGCCATTAAGAACATTTGTGATTCATGGGCAGAGGCCAAAATAACAACATTAACAGAAGTTTGGAAGAAGCTGATTCCAACTCTTATGGATAACTTTGAGGGGCTCAAGACTACAAGATGACTTTGAGGAGGAGGTAGCTGCAGATGTGGTAGAAGTAGCAAGATAACTAGATTTGGAAGTGGAGCTTGAAGATGTGACTGAACTACTCCACTTTTGTGATGAAACTGGAGCGAAAGAGGAGTTGCTTTTATGAGTAAGAAAAGAAAGTGGTCTCTTGAGATAGAATCTACTCCTGTGAAGATCCTGTGGTCACTATTGAAATGAAAACAAAGGATTTAGAATATTCTATAAACTTAACTTGATAAAGCAGCAAGAGGGTTTGAGAGGAATGCCTCCAGTTTTGAAAGAAGTTCAACTGTGGGTAAAATGGTATCAAAAGAGCATTTTAGGGAATTTCTTTTGTGAAAGAAGAGTCAATTGATGCAGCAGACTTCATTTTTAAGAAATTGCTACAACCACCCCAACCTTTGGCAACCACTGCCCTAATCACTCAGCAGACATCAGTATCAAGGCAAGACCCTTCACCAGCATAAAGATTATGACTCACTGAAGGCCTAGATGATTGTTAGTTCCCCCCCCCCCCCCACCCTCTGGAGTCAGGGTCTTGCCCTGTGGCTGAGGCTGGAATACAGTGGTTCAACTGTAGCTCACTGCAACCTTGAACTCCTGGGCTCAAGCAATCCTCCTGCCTCAGGCTCCCCAGTAGCTAGGACTACAGGTGTACACCACCGTGCCTAGCTAATATTTTTTGTAGAGATAGAGTCTTGCTATGTTGCCCAGGCTAGTCTTTAATTCCTGGCCTCAAGACCAAGGCTTCTGCCTTGGTCTCCCAAAATGCTGGGATTACAGTTTTGAGCCACCTTGGCTGCTGCAACAGTTTTTAGTAATAAAATATTTTTAAATTAACACGTGTACATTGTTAGACATGTTGTTGCACAGTTAACAGACTACAGTATAGTTGTAAACATAACTTCTACATGCACTGCGAAAGCAAAAAATTCATATGGCTGGCTTTATTGTGGTGGTCTGGAGCTAAATCTGAAATACCTCCAAGGTATGCCTATATTTTCCTTCGTTCCTGCATGCTTTCCTAGTAGAATTTAAGGTCTATGAGAACAGAGATTTTTGTTTGCATTGTTTTTTTCCCAGTGCTTAGAACAGTACCTGACATTAGATACTCAATAAATATTGATTGAATGAATGATTATCTGCTTTTCAGCAAGAAGTACCTACTTTACTCTTGCCTGTATTGTTACTAATATGTCTTACACCTTAATGTGCTCCTTCCTATCTCCATGTCAGTCTTCCTCTCTACCTGTCTAAATACTGCTATTTTAACATCCATCTTGTTTCACTTTTTGAGTAATTTTTGATTACTGCAGAGTAATTGGAAGAGAAGGTAGCCAGAACATATTACACACAGACACACACACACAAATATATATGTCTTATATATGTCTGTGTTTTAAATAACATGTGGTGAGTGCTTTTTAGACCACGGCTAGGGTCTTTTTTCAGGATTAGAGATGCTTTTGCCTCCAGATGATAGATCCTGCTATATAGTTCCATTGCTGTATCCTCAATTCTAATTCCCCTTGGCTCTTTGAATTAGTGATTTTATTTGACCCCAAATTAAATCATACATTTCCCCATGCTGAATTTGTACTTAGAATTTTCTAATTTAAGTTTTGATCAAGACCACCCTGGCTAACACGGTGAAAACTCCGTCTCTACTAAAAATACAAAAAATTAGCTGGGTATGGTGGCATGCACCTGTAGTCCCAGCTATTCTGGAGGCTGAGGCAGGAGAATCGCTTGAACCCAGGAGGTGGAGGTTGTAGTGAGCCAAGATTGCGCCACTGCACTCTAGCCTGGGCGACAGAATGAGACTCCGTCTCAAAAAAAAAAAAAAAAAAAAGAGAGAGAGAGATAGTATGTGGTTTCTAGTAAATTTGCAGTATGTTATAAGACTGCTTTAAGAATTACTTCAGATACATAATATGCCTCACTCTTGTGTTACTGTTTTATAACTGAACAAACCTCCAGTTGGTTTTGCAAAAGTGCCTATAATGCTTTGAATACTTCAGAAATAATTAATATTGATTATAAAGCAATTTGATTGCTACACAGAAACTATTAAGTGCTATTTGTGGTCTATTATTTTGGAGCATGAGGTGAAAAGTAGGTTTTAGTAGAAGTTTGGGGAATAATAAAACTCATTCTTCAAGCAGGATTTTAACTATTAGTACAAAAGCAAGTAAAATGTTTTTACTAATTGCCAAATTGATTAGCTAGCAAATCACCTCATCTTCCAATGAGGTGACCCTGTGTACCCAGACTCAGGCTAAGATGCTGGCAAAGGCTAAGAAAGAGCAGAGTCCTAGCTAGGTTTGCTTACTTCCTGGAACTATTAACACTTGTCGAGACAAGCATTAGTAGAAAAGGGGCCTTTTGAGACAATACACCCCATAATAAAAATGCCTTACATTTTTGAGCACTATATTTTAAGCACTGTTTTTTATACATATTCATTCATTTAATTTTCTCAACAACTTTACCAAGGTGACACTATAATGACGACACCTATTTCAAAGATAAGGCAACTGAGGGCTGAGAGGTTAAGTAAATAACTTAAATCATCCTCAGTTTTTCTTTTTTTTTTTTTCTGTACTCTATATCTAACCTGTCAGGAAGATCATACTGACTCTGCCTTCAAAGTATGTCTAGAATATGACCACCACCAGAATCTGCCTCAATCTGCTAGCTTCTAGCTTTGTCCCCTTATGCTGCATGCTACGCAGCTATCACTGGGATCCATTTAAAATGTCAGATCATGTTACTCCTCTGTTTTAATACTTGAAAATGTTCTCTGTTTCTTTCACAATAAAAGCTAAAGTCCTTAGAATGGCATACAAGACCCAACAGTGGCAGTCCATTAATTTTCTGAACTCGACTCTTTTCTTCCTTAGGATCTTTGCTGTAGCTGTTCACTGTGTCCAAAATTATTTTCCCTTGGATATCCACTAGCCTAACTCTTAAATTTTTCAAGTTTTTGCTCAAAACTTAGCAAATTAGCAAATGACACTTACCTAGACACCTTAATTAACACTGTAACTTGCTCAACCCTGCAGAGCGCTTATCTTCTAACATACAGTACAATTTATTTATTTATGTTTATTTTTAATCTTTCCCTGGTTAGAATATAAGTTCCATGAGGATAGGGGTCTTTGATTTGTTCACTGATGTATTTCAAGAACTACAGCAATGCCTGGGACTCAACAAACAGTTATTGAATTAGTATATTAAATGGTGTTTTCCTACATTAAGTAACAAAGCTAGGATCTGCAAGTTAAGTCTGCCTTCAGGAGCTTACATATGTAACTTCTAGGGAAATGCTTGGTTCAGTGGCTGTTAGACTGTCACCAATCCGATTATTGAACTTCCCTTGGGAGAAATGTAAAAAATCTAAGAACTATCTCTCGGGCTGAGAAAAGGAACACACAGAGAAGGCTTTCTCCTATCATTTACTAGGACTTGAAAAGTGAAGTTGTGTTCTTGCCTATAGCATCATCTAGTGTATTGGAATCCTTTAGGATTTGTGGACTAGTCCCCACTTTTATATGATTTTTAAAAGACCTATGTAGAGCATCTTGGAATCAAGTATTTAAATCCAAATATTAGTGTGGTTACATGTCTTAAATGACAGACTCCAAGAATGTTCCATTCTGCAGCTAATACTAAGTGCCATCACCATTGAACTAAAGATGTGGTAAATACAAATCTGTATTAACAGGAAAGTAAAAAAAAGTCATCACTATTTGTAACATCATGGTCCAGTGTACCCTTTTAATTTTTTTATATTCCTAAGTCATTTTACAAATAATTCGCATCACCAAGAATCAGGGTATGATCCAAAAACAACTACATTGGAAAATGTAACAAGAATTTAAATGTAGCGTACCCAAATTTTTGTTCCATGTTTTCATGTCTAGGAAGGCTTACGTACCTGAAATGGACAGTATTTTCAATGCAACTAACAGTTCTTCACCCTTCGTGCACAGACCTGAAACACAGCCATCTTGTAAATTCTGATTCCAGATTTGAAATCAGATACATGTCTAATAAGTTCTACTTGTAATTACTTTGGTTCTTCTTGCATTATATCTATCATATCAATTCTAGATTTTAAGTACATCACTATTGCAATCTAGCTTATGATTCTTTCTTGTTTTTGTATTATCAAAATGCAGTAGTTTTTTCTTTTTTTTTTTTGAGACAGAATTTCGCTCTTTTTTGTTCAGGCTTAGAGTGCAATGGCACGATCTCAGCTCACTGCAACCTCCGCCTCCTGGGTTCAAGCGATTCTCTTGCCTCAGCCTCCCATGTAGCTGAAATTACAGGCACGCGCCACCATGCCCAGCTAATTTTGTATTTTTAGTAGAGACAGAGTTTCACCATGTGGGCCAGGCTGGTCCTGAACTCCTGACCTCATGATCCTGCCTCAGCCTCCCAAAGTCCTGGGATTAAAGGCGCAAGCAAAATGCAGTACTTTTGAAAACTTTGATGGCTCATAATTTTGTTGGAGAGTACAGTGTCCTTTGCTCCATAATTGTAAAATATTTTTATTTAGATTTTAAAACAGCAATTAACGTTGTTTATAAGAGTGATCAATCCAGTGAATTTTAAAATTTCTATGTTTACTTTCAGTAATTTTTTATACAAAGGGCCTTTAATATTTGCCCATTCACAAGTCATATTAAGTAAATTTTGATGTACACACAAAAATTTAAATAGTCTCATTTCTTTTTAGCCAAACAGGATAATCCAGGTTCTTATCACAAAATATTGCATGACGACATTCTTCCTATTATCTAACTAGATGAGAACATCATATTTCCTTTTTTTCCCCTTAGAAGTAATATGGTTCACTCAGTGATTCTTGAGTTTGAGAAAATTCAAATATATCATCACCTGAAAAACAGTCTGAGATTTATCAAAATCAATTCTGCCATCATGGTAGAGTCTAGAGTGCTATTTCTTTGCATTCATTTTCTGATTTTTCTAATTGCCAGATATCTTCCTGGATCAGTTTTTTTCTCTTTATCATTTATGAGCAGAAAATAAAGAGTTCTGAATATTTTAAGTACGATCAATCAAAGCTAAAAATACAGCAAAGATGGCCTTTTATATTTTTACAAAAGACGCTGCAATACTTTGCAACACAGTTAAAACACACACATACACACACACACACACAGACACGAAAACACCCAGAGTGATGCAATACAGATGATTTATTTCAGTTATATTATCTAGGCCAGGGGTTGGCAAAAATTTTCTGTAAAGGGTTTTGCAGTTCATTTATTGTGTGCACTAAAGTCTGTCTTTTTATCTGGAAGCAACCACAGACAGCATGTTAGGGAATGAGCATGGCTGTGTTCCAATAAAACTTTATGTATAAAAAACAGGTGGTGGACTGGATTTAGCTTGCATGCCATAGTTTGTCAACCCTGCTGTAGGCAATTCATTCTTCTATTTTCTTATTCTTTTAGTAATTTTTTAGCATAAACTTGGGAATAATTCTGAGTCATGATGAAATAGTTCCTAGGATGATGAAACAGCATAATATTTCAAGATACAGGAGAGAGAGGATTGTGAAAATCCCACAGCATAACTTAGATTTATAAGAGGATTGAATGGACCCATTAAGTTTGTAAGATGGACTAAAAGTCATAAAATATTAATCCTTGCAAAATAGTTAAGAGCTACTCAAAAAGGAAACCAGAAAACTAAAACAGTCCAACTGACCTTAATAGTAAAATTGAAGATTCATTCATTCTGGAAAGATCATGATAAAGGCATCCTGATATAATTCTTTTTCTCAGGGGATTTAGCAATTAATGTAAGTTCTGCTAAAATGTAACATATACATTCCTAAAAATCATAGCATTATGCAAAATCAGGCAATCAAAACCACAGGGCTTTTGGGAAAAGTGAGGTTAAGGGTGTAACACTTAGAAATTTCATCAATGATACATCAAGAAAGAACCTAATATAAACATGTTGCTTAATTTTATATATTTATATTTTCTTTTTAATAAATATGTACATACTACAATAAATATGGCATTTTACCTTGAAGAAAGACCTGAAGTTTACATGTGGAAATGGCCATTGGTAGGGTTGAAGCGTGGGAATGTTGCAGATTGGCAGAGGAGGATTATCTGAAATCAGGGTTATAACACCAGCTGCAGATGCATGGGTGTGGCATGTGACACACTTAGTGGATTGAGGGAACTGTTAGGTATTCAAAGTGTGTATGTTTTGTTCATTCTCATGTCTTACTTAGTTCACCTGGGTACTGTTGTCTGTATTCACCTAGCATTTCTCACAGACACAACTGTGCATAAGCAAACATGAATTTATTTTTTTTATTGGGTCCTAATTTACCAGTTATGCTGTGACAAATTTATGTTTTTAAAACATTATTTGCTGTAAAGTATAACTGACTATATTTGAAAATAGTTTATTAGGTATCCATGGAAACAGACAACTTATTAGTTGTTCTTGGGACTGGCAAGGAAATCTTTCTGTGAACGTTGTCTGTGTTCTTCGAAATTATAAGGAAACATTTCTGAGAATTTCTTTGGAAAGTAAAAAATCATTTATGTGTTATGTATATCTAGATTTTGGTATTTTAAGCACTTTGGCTTTTAATTGGTAATTTTATAGATTTTTTACTTCATTTCCATCAAGAATGTATGAAATAATTTTAATGTTTTTTAAAATTCAGGATCAAGAACAAGTACTCAATGACGCAGTGGATGGCAAGGAAATTTATAATACTATCCGTCGTAAAACAAAGGATGCCTTCTATAAAAATATTGTTAAGAAAGGTTATCTTCTGAAAAAGAGTAAGTTCAGACTTTCATCATTAACCCATTTGATAGAGATGTTGTAAATATGGAGCTCCGAACTTATTGTGATATATATTTAATAAGTTTTGACATGAGTTATTAGTAACTGACACTTGTTTAGAGCCCATATATAAGAATTCTTCAAAATTTAGAGTGTAGGTATATTTAAAAGTCTATATTTTCAACCAGAATGTTTCTTCAGCCCATGGTTTCTTTTTGTTTTTCTTTCTCTCTCTTTTTTTTTTTTTTTTTTGGAGGAACTCCTTATGGCACATAGCACATTCATAGTATTGATATTTTACAGATTTACCTCAATTTGACATAAAGACATGTTGGGGAATTGTGGGTGGGGGTGTGCTTTAGTGGAAGAATTTTTTCCTGAGGACTGTTAAAGAATTACTCCAAAACAAGAATTTTGACGATTTCCTCATGATGAAATCTCTGAAGATATAAAGTATTCTCAACATTTACTCTGTGATTAAAACAAGTAATGTAACAAAAGGCATTTTTGTATAGATTTGTTACAGGCATTTTCTCATTATGTAAGAATTGGCATATTACATAAGCTTTGGAACAAAAATTGATTCATATTTTTAGAAACACTAATTTTAATAATATGTAGAATTTTGCAATTATTTGGCTAAGAGAAAATAATAATAATAATTTTTTTAACAGGCAAAGGAAAACGTTGGAAAAATTTATATTTTATCTTAGAGGGTAGTGATGCCCAGCTTATTTATTTTGAAAGTGAAAAACGAGCTACCAAACCAAAAGGATTAATAGATCTCAGTGTATGTTCTGTCTATGTCGTTCACGATAGTCTCTTTGGCAGGTAAGAGACTGGTTTCCTATTTTTCTTTCGGGATTGTCTTAGTAATAAAATAGTGGGTATAAACAAAGCAAACCAATTTTGAGAGCCCTAAAATTACCTTCTAACAGTAGTAGATGTACTTTCTAGGTAATTTTTGCCTTCCTTGCTTAATTTTAGACTAACATATGCATAAAGTCTACTCCATTGTATTGCATAGAAATCTTTGGCATGACATTTCCTGTAGTATAAGGCATGTTTTCTCCCTGCCCCCACCAGCAATCTTTTGAGTGACTGACTTTGAGTCTTTGTCATCTTTCCTCTGTTTTTTTCACATGCTGTAACTCAGTGTACCCAAGAGTACTAGGTGCACTCAATTCTGCCATTAACTCTGTAAGCAAGTTCTTGAGAAAAGTTAACGTTAAAAAATAATCTTAAAATTGTCTTGATAGGAAAAATGTATTTGAAATTAAAAAAAAAAATTCTTCTTACATTGATTTCTTGGATTTAAAAAAAATGAATATAAATGTATAAGCTGAATCCTAAACATCAGAGGACAAATCCAGCTCTTGATTACATCTGGATTTTTGCTCAAGAACAACGGCCTTTTACCTTTCACCATTAGTACTATCAGTAATCCATCCCAGTCTTTTTAGATGTACTTACCACTTTTATTACCTATTGTCACAATTAGTTAGAGAAAAGGCAGTTAAAACAAATGTTTCAACAGCTTGTTTTTCTGCTGCAGGATGGCATTTCTGTGAGGCAAATCTACGTTTTATCCTGTTGAAATATTTCTCTTAAGAGAAATACCTGTAAAATATATAGCCTTGTCATTTCTTTTTTCAGAGTGTGTTTAGGAGATCACATTAGTGTTATTTGTGATTTTGACAGTTTTTTAAAATGATCAGATAGGTTTGGGGAATGCTGATTGAACAAATAGTTTTACTTATATATAGCAAGGCTTTTTGTATTCTTAGCTAGTGTTTATATTGTGAATCTCTAAAATAGTATGAATTACTTCATAAATTCACTTTACAAAGATACCCTTTTTTTTTCCTTGAATACTCTCTGATACCTCATAAAGAGTTGTTCCAAAAAACACAGATTGTGCGAGACAGGATTTCTTGAGATTTTTCTGCCCCTTTTTCACAACCTGAGAATCTTAGCCTTCAAATGTGGTTGATTCAGGTCTCTGGCTTTTCTCTTTAGTTCTACTCTGCACCCTTCTTGTGGGTTGAATCCTTCCTCAAACCAGTTCCCTACATAGTAGCAAGGTGGCAAACAGCACCAGAGAAAGGGCCGTAAGCATTCACTCCCATAATTATTAAAAATCTTGAAAATATTCTGTTGAGCCACCTCTCAACCAATTTTTAGTTCTAGGTTACCTGAGGTAGCAAAAGGAATGGGATTATCCCGATAGAATGAGGAGGCCCTTTTGTGCCCAGATCTGTTCCTAGAAGTGATCTCACCCAAATAGTGAAGCTGCTCTACTTACCATATGTATGGGTGAAATGGATATTGGAGAGACGACACTATTCACTACTAAATGTAGTTTATTATCGTGAAAACAATTAAAACAGTAAAAGTCGGATGATATTTTGGGAACAATTTCATTGAGATCAGTAATATGAAATAGGTGGTTCTTGATTCTTGGAGGATGGGTATGAATTTATTTGGATAGTTAAGCACAGCTTCCTAACCAGTGTTCCATTAATCAGTGTAGGTGTCCCTTGAGATACTAGTGGTTGTAAAATCCTATTGTAGTACAAGTATTTAACAGATGTTTTACATTTCAAAAATTATAACACTTGAAATCATATGATCCCTGTATAAACTGTTCCAATTCATTATTTTATTGGGGCAAAAGAATTGGTACATAACACTTGGAGACAGAGAGCTTTTTATAGTGGCTATACTTCAGTACTTCCTACTTTCTTGTTCAATCATCCAGGTACTCTGAATATTACTTTTTTCACAGCTTGTTAATCATCATGAAGCTACTTTTTATGTTCAAGCAGAAATGTCTCATTTTGTTTCTTACATTTCTTTCAATTAACAGGGAAGTTAAAATTGTTGTAATTATCGTTGTAAAATATATAAGGAGGTTCTTGAAAAGAACATAATAAATTTATATATTTTTCATTTTTACTACTTTATAATTAGCCTTAATGTACTGATATTAATTTTCCCCCAATAAGGGCAATTTAGTGACTAACATTGGCAAGTCATTAGACTCGTAAGATGAAAAATAATTTTTAAAAAATGTAACTCACTAGGCCCCGAAAAAAATACATTTGTTAAATGTATTTCTTTAATACTTTGAAACAACGAAGGTCCTATGGAAATGCTAGTTAATGACTGATGATGAGCCTTCATGATAGGAACATTTAAAGATTTTATGTCAAGATTATATATATGTTTGTCTGTAGACCTGAATTCCATATTAAATAATAGAATGAAATGGAGGCTGTAATAAAATCTAAGCTGCTTCAGTTGCATGCGTTTTCAGTTTTATGTGAGAAGTGGAATCAAAATACCTACTGTTGCATGCTGAAGTATGTTAGCTGTCCAAAAGAAAAGTTTTGATAAAAGTTTATGATTACAGGAGAAAAACTTTTGGGGAATGATTCTCATTTTGCAGGTTTACTGAAGAATGAGTAAACTTCGTCAAATTATATGTACAATACAGAAAGATACGTGTTTTGACAGTTTATGGATTTAAGGCAGAAATTCAACCTGGGAAAAATGAAGTTAAAAATGATTCACTAGTGATACTTAAAACTGGAATTATATGAATCTTAAGGAAGTATTAAGAGGAATATAGCAATATCTGTAAAACTGAAGAAAAGCTTTAGCATTAGTTTATATGAACAGATGCAGTTAGATTGGAAATCTGTTGGCACAATCAAAAGAAAGGTCCACATTACACTTGACAGTAAAAGAGAAAGAACTGCTAGAGTAAAAAGAAGGATCAGATCCTTGAAGTACAAGTTGAAGATTCTGAATGATTCCTATTCTGGTTAGTAACAAGAAAGGAGTTTCTGTCTGGTATGGGGAAAAGCAATAAATATACTTTTATCACTTGCTATGAAGTTGTAACTTGTTTCTTGTGCAGTTTCTTGTTGAAGGTGACTTAAAAGAATATGAAGACATTAAAAAAAGTCTTTGTCATGAATTATATTTAATGATACCAAGTCTGAAACCTAGTATGAAAAAGTTATGTTAATGAGAACTAAACTCAAGTCTCTCATTTAGAAAACAGATTTTTCTTTTAAGGTTGGGCACAGTGGCTCACGTCTGTAATCCCAGCAACTTTTAGCCATTTAATCCTGATGCCTGTAGTGTCTACTTACTTTGATTGAATGGTAAACATTGTACATGAAAAACTATGGAAACTATGGATAATAATGTTACTATGTCCAGAAAGAATTGTTCTTACGGATAGTGTGGGGATAGTACACCTTGTAAAGGCTGTTCCATTTCTGATTTGCCCTTATCATGAAGGCATAGCCCTTCAGGGGTCTCAGTGGAAAGCCTGAAATTCATTTTTTCCCCCTCCCAGCACTGTCAAACTACTGGATTTGTAGTTAGTTTTTTAGCCTTTTAGCTACTATTTTCTGCTTAGCGTCTCAGCTACACAGCTTAGGAATTGGCAACTGCCTTGAATGGAAAAGCTGTGGAGAATGTCGGGTTCATTATAGTATGATCTTGGCTCCTCAAATCTTAGCTGCTTTGGTTGCTCTCCAGTGCTTTCAAGCAGTTGTTTTTTTTGTTTTGTATTAATATTTTAAATTTTATCCAACTAGGATGGTTAGTCTGATACAGGCAATATTTAGAATTGGGAGTTTCCAATTCCTATTTTCCATGATTATTTTTAGGACATTCTCAAAGCATGAAAAGATAGTCTTTAATAAGTGTTAAGCCTGTCCTCTGTGTATTTTTGCTATGGCCTCCTAACATTAGCATGATACAAAATCTTTGTTTAAAGCAGGAAATAGAAGTAACATTTATTGAGTTCCAAAAACATGCAGGCCCTTAGTAAAGATTTTATCAATATTTTCAAGTCTAGTTGGAAAGATAGCACATTTTCAAAAGTGGTATCAAATGATTTATAATACTAAAGGAAGACAAGAACATTTGTTGTACACAGCTGTTCACTTAAACTCTAGAACAGCATATGTATAAGGAGATGATGTTTCCATTTCAACAGGTGAAGAAAAATGATCAGTTTAGAAAAATTTGAAAATATAGAATCACCTGCAATCTCCTTAGAGATAATTACTTAGAACATTTTTGGTCTAAGAACATTTCTAGGCTTTTTCCAGTGCATATAAAGTTTTTCAGATTAGCTGTGTGTAGTTGTAGCAATTCAGCTTCAATTTGTTTGTAACTTTATTTCTAATGTCTTTTACAATTAATTGAAATTGCTTTAGTTTACACTTTGAAACACTGATAAAATTTTAATAGTGCTGACATAAAGTTTTCTAAAATATATACAGCTGACTTCTTTTTAATAATCTAGTACAGTGGAATATTATTTCTCTTAAGAATTATAATTTTATGTTATTTATTGTGTTTTGGAAGCTGGTATAAATATTTTGCTGCTTTTTGTTAAGCTTCCTAATAATTTTTGTTTTTATTTTAAAGGCCAAACTGTTTTCAGATAGTAGTTCAGCACTTTAGCGAAGAACATTACATCTTTTACTTTGCGGGAGAAACTCCAGAACAAGCAGAGGTAAGAGTACTGTTTCTTCAACCACTGTAAACTTTTATGTTAGCCCATGTTTTCTTATTAACTGAAATAGAAAACGATTGCATTCAAGATAAAGTGATAGAAGCCCTGAAATCTAATCATCTCTTATTTTAAGGAAAGAGATTTCATATGTAAAAAGTTTTCTGAAAGAAATGCAGAAACAAACACAGTGAAGGGTTATTAGGAATGAAAACTCCATTTTAAATTGACCTTTAAATACTCTATGATGTTGAGTCCAACTGAGAATGCTCGTTTAAAATCCTCTCTGCATAAAGGCTGTAGATAATCTCAGTACAATCCAAAGGTAAGCCAGTTAGTTTTGCTAACAGGCATTCATTATTCTTCTTCACTGGTTGAACTCCATGTCTGAAAATAAAAGTCAGTCAACACAAGGAAAGAGATTTTAGGAATCTATTCTCCCAGCCAAGTCTACATATAATGTCTACTTTAGATTAGCTATTGATCCATGTGCAGTGTCCTTCTTATAGCTTCTATTAAGTAATTTTGTGAAGAAATAATATTAAAGAAAAAAACTCTTTAAAAAATATTTTGCAGCAAACGGAGATGCCACCTCTATAACAAAAGTAAAAAAATTAGCTGGGTGTTCTGGCTTATGCCTGTAGTCCCAGCCACTGGATAGAATGAGGCAGGAAGATTGCATTAGCACAGGAGTTTGAGTTACCGTGAGTAAGATTGAGACACTGTACCCCAGCCTAGGCAACAGACTGAGATACTGTCTCTTAAAATTTTTTTTTGCTTTCTTTGAACCCTAATACTTCTGGGGTATATAGTCGTATTTTACACAAATATGGCTAAATTTCGGCTTATACTCTAATGAAGGAACTTAAACGTGGTTAAGAAGTGAAAGTGGCTTTGTTGGAAATATAATTTGCCAACCCTAGATATGAGGAAGATGCCCTTAAAACTGGATCCTAGCATGAGACTCATAGAATAAACTTGAATGAGCCACTGTGTTTTGTAGCTCGTAACTGAATGTCGTATTTCACATCTTTATAAAATATCTCATTTAAATGCTCATTTCACATGTAATGCACATAAAATTTTATGGCTATGTATCCCTAAGTTTTAGACGAGAAAGGTAGGGCTCAAAACATTTTGGTAACTTACATGATTTTTTTAAATGTTAGAAATTGAGTTAGAAATTTTAACTTCAGTATCCTATTTTCTAATCATTTTACCATCATCCGTCTTTCTGAATAAAAATGTGTCACATACCATAGTGACATTTCAGCATGTTTTGCAGCCTTAGAATATGTTTTAAATGTATTTATACATAATATTTATATATTTCCATAAATGGTATTTCCAGTTTTTGTCGATTTGTTGGGCTGTGGGGGTCTCTGGTTATTCTCTTCTATTTCAAAAAGCTATGGTAACTGATTTGGTTTTAATTTGCTGTAATATAAAGACTGTCTCTAAATATTGATAAAGTTCAGCTTCACTGAAATAGCCAACTAAAGACATAATTGAATAAAGCAATAGAACACAGCTTTCCAGAAACATGTAAAAACCAAAGTGAATATTTAGATTTATTTTTAATAAACCTTAGTTCTCTTCTTTCCCCCAAAGCACTAAACATTTAAAAAATATGGCTGCAATTTGATTTGAATATTAGGCTAAAATGATTTTTAAAATCTAATGTTATATTTAAAAGCTTAAAAATAACCCAAATCCCCTTATACATTTCTGCCTGTATCATGGCCTAAAGTATAGATTAGCATGCTTGTCATGGGATCAGTCATAACGTTATCAGTTGGTTTTAGAATCAGCCCTCTCCCCTTCTCAAAAAATGTATCAAATTCCACCTAAGCTTGCCTCAAGTGTAACAGCTTAATTATACTTGACAGTTAACTTCCCCAAGGTAGTATGTTTGGGAGAAACAGTTTCTTTCATGTAAATTTGATTTTTTGGCTAATTAATGGCCACTCGATGTGTTTAATACATAAATTCAAACAAAGATTTATACAGAATTACAACTGTTTTGGTTGTTTTATTGTTATTACTTTATTATTTATTATTTTATTACTGGTTATTGTTATAAAGTGCAATATAGTCCGAGAAACGAAAGGGCAGTCTAGAGAAGGAAGGAATTGTTGAATTTGAAAAAAAAAAAAAAAAACCTAACTGATGATTTGGAAACCAAATAAACTAGTGTATATTTCTTTGAAATGCTTCTTTTCTTTGTAGGATTGGATGAAAGGTCTGCAGGCATTTTGCAATTTACGGAAAAGTAGTCCAGGGACATCCAATAAACGCCTTCGTCAGGTGAAGCTTAATTTTCTTTGATTTTTAATTGTCACATTTTGCTCTAACGCTTCGCTCTTTTTATTTTTATCTGAACTGTTTTGGACATCATATCTTAGGAGGGGTTAAGCCATGCTGCCACTTGCTTTAGTAGCAGGAAAATGTTACTTCTTTATGAAAGAGAATGTTCTTTCTTAGTCCAAAATGCCAAATGTTAAAAACATAAGAAAGATTATTCTTCCACTTTAAATAACAATACTAAACCAACACAGCAGAAACTGTTCTGTTGGGCACTTAATTTTCCTTTAAAAAATTATTTTGGCCTTTTTCAAAAAAGTAGAACATTGAAAAGATCATCAGATTTATAGCACAAATCTCAATAAACTTTTTTGGGATTTTCATTTTGAAGAACAGCTTTTAAAATCTACTGCTTAACTCTTAGGAAATATTTAATCTTATTTGAAACTGTAACATGCCCTATACTTCGAGTTGTGGAGAGTTAAGCTAGGCTTTCTCTTTTTTGCCTTTACAAGGGTAACTTTATAACCTCCATTTCTTGGCTTTTTTTCTTTATAGTAATCCCTATATAATTGGAAGAAGTTAGGCAAATTTTGACATTCTCGAGGTTTTAAAGAAAGTTGAGTACAATATTTACTGACCAAAGTGTCTCCTGTTCTCTTCATGTGAATATCTGATAAGCTGAGTGATTAACATACTGTTCTACTGGGAGTGGATAATGGTTGACATTTAGGTGACTAAATAGTCCCTGTAACCGAAAGTCTGGCTCTTCGCCAGGGAAATTTAAGTAGACAGACAATCGCCATGTCTTCATAACATTGTAACATTTTGTAAGCTATCAAAAATCAGATTGGATTTTTGCAAATAAGAGCAAGTTGTATTTTGTATGAAACTTGAGCCATTAAACTGACATTTGCAGGTTTAACATAATCATAGCTAACATCTCAAACACTTTTTATGTATCAGTGGGCAGTGAGATTTAGTGATTTACATATACAGTTGGCCCTTTCTATTCATGGGTTCTGCATCACTGTAATCTACCAACCATGGGTCAAAACTATTCAGAAAAAAATACAATAAAAAGATACAGTATAACAACTATGTACATAGCATTCACATTGTATTAGGTATTACAAGTAATCTAGAGATGATTTACAGCATACAGGAGGGCATGCATAGATTTTATGCAGATACTACGTCATTTTCTATATGGAACTTGAGCATCTTGGGCTTAGTTATCTGCCAGGAGAGAGAGGTGGAGGGTCTTGAAATCAGTCCCCCACAGATAACTGAGGGATAACTAGTTTGTAATCCTTATTACAACCTGTAGTGTAGACTTTATACTTACATATTAGAAAGATGAGGCTTAGAGGGACAGATTTGTCCAAGGCCACACAAGTAGTATATGGCAAGAGAGAAAGAGGACCTGATACTAGAAGGTAGATGATCTAAGTTTTGGCATCCAAACTGACAAATAACTTAGTTTCTTTAGGTTTGTATCCTTTCCTGTAAAATAAGAAGGTAAGGTCAGTGTTTTAAAAGTGTTTAGCTGTGGAACTCTTCTAGAGAAATAGAATCTTCCAGATAAATATTATATAACATACGGGATTTTGATTTGAGTAGTGACAGTTGTTTACTTACATTAGTAAAGAATTTTCTTAACTTCGTTTTCTCTTTATCATTGTTTTATGGTAGAAAAGATGTATTTCATTATTTCTCCAAGTATATAGTGGGAGAAATAACTTGTAAAATAAAATTGCATTGTTTTATCTTTTTAGGTGGGAAGAATTATTTTAAATGTTTGAATGTTTTAAGTATGTCATATATAAAGGAAAAATATAACCAAAGCTCGTATTTTCTGAAAAAAGGGGAAAATAAATCATTATTTTTGGCTTTGTATCTTAGAGTAATTGCTTTTGAAATATGCAATTCTAGAAATCTGGGGTAATTTTTTTTTTTTTTTTTTTTTTTTTTTTAGGTCAGCAGCCTTGTTTTACATATTGAAGAAGCCCATAAACTCCCAGTAAAACATTTTACTAATCCATATTGTAACATCTACCTGAATAGTGTCCAAGTAGCAAAAACTCATGCAAGGGAAGGGCAAAACCCAGTGTGGTCAGAAGAGTTTGTCTTTGAGTAAGTCTTATTTTATCATTACATTAATCATTTTCTTTTACCATATTGCATTTCTTTCTATTTTTTTTGGTCTCTAAACCATCAGAACAAGGTACCATATTCAGGTGTCCTAATAACTATATATATATTTTTTTTCTGTTGTATTTGTTTACCTTTATTTGTGAAGTGCTATGCCCTTGGTTTTTCCACTTAGTTATTAACATGAATTATTAGCAAGTCAAAAAACTTTACTAATCCACACGTACAAAATGTTTACTAGGGTTTCCAGTACTTACTTGAATGAATTATTAGTTTAGGAGGTTAAAGATGGTAGGAAAAGTGTGTAATTTGAGTGTCTTCTGTATACCAAATAATAAAATACATTGTGAATCTGGTTTTAGGTCTAGCACACTCTTTTTTTTTTTTTTTTTTTTTTTTTGGCAGAAATGGGGGTTTATTTGATACTAGAACTAAAGAAATAAGGTAGTTTGATGCCAAATCATTTTGTTAATTCTTTTTCTCCTTGCTCCTTTAGTGATCTTCCTCCTGACATCAATAGATTTGAAATAACTCTCAGTAATAAAACAAAGAAAAGCAAAGATCCTGATATCTGTAAGTTGATACAGAAACTTTCTAAAATAGAAAAAGCATGTTTTATATACTTTTAAAATTCACAATGAAATAGTCTTGAAATAGAAATTTTTAAAAAAATCAGAAATGCGCACATAGTATAATTTGAGATAGTTTCTTTCTGCATTATTGTATTGATTATCTTAAAGTATTGATTATCAAGAAAGAGTATACCTAAGAAAGAAAAAGACCAACACGGTTCAACTGTACATACTGTTAGGCAATTAAGATTAAAGTATCTAGCCACCCTCCTTTCTCCAATGAATAGGAAGAATAAGAAAATGATTACAGTGGTCTTTTTGTAGGGCTTGCCCTCATCCCTTCTTTCTACTTTTTAGGTTTTTCCTTTTTTTTCTTTTGAGATGGAGTCTTGCTCTTGTTGCTCAGGCTGGAGTGCAGTGGTGTGATCTTGGCTCACTGCAACCTCCACCTCGCAGGTTCAAGCGATTCTCCTGCCTCAGCCTCCTGAGTATCTGGGACTACAGGCGCCCACCACCATGCCTGGCTAAGTTTTGTACTTTTTTTAAGTAGAGACGGGGGTTTCACCATTTTGGCCAGGCTGGTCTCGAACTCCTGACCTCAGGTGATCTGCCTGCCTCAGCCTCCCAAAGTGCTGGGATTACATTAGCATATTAGTAAAAAAGTATTCTATTTAAAAATTTCCCTTAAACTTGAATATATCATTTATTCACTTCTGGTAGTCAAAGGCTTCCAGTTCCTGTCCTCAGCAGCACAACTCCTTCCATACTGCTCTAAAGCAGTTGACAGTGGAATTTACCAGTTCACATCAGGGTGAATTAGGTTAATACCTTCTTAACACTCAGGCTTAGGGAAGGAAGTGATATGTATTAACAGACAGATTAAAGCCTGAATATTCCTCTATAAAATGTTTATTCTGTAATTTTTTGTAGTAATTTTAGTTTTCCATTACTTTTACAATAAAATCCAAACCCCACAGTAATGACACAGAAGGAAGGCCATACCTTACATTTTAAGTGCTCTCTTTTCTTTTTTCACTACTTTTCTTCTTAGCTACACTTCCAGATCTTGTCAGCTCAAGGGTTACCTGTTTAAAGTGGAGTTTTCACCTCCACAGGCTGAATTAGGTATTATTTAATCTGTACTCGAATAGCATTCACCACTGTTAACAGCACTTAATGCTGAAACATAATTGATTTCTTGCCTTATTGACTAAACTGACCTCTATGCAACTCAAAGACCACATCTCAATCATTTCTATACTCCCTACCTGTCAGAGTTTAGTGCACAGTAGACATTCAGTAAATGAATGAAGCAATTAAATATTGAATTTGTGATGTTATTGAAAACTCCTTTAATGAAAAGCATTTAACACCATAGAGAAGACTGAACACCAGAAAAATTTACTTGCATGACTATCATGTTATCTTTTTAGACAATAATTGCTTTTCTTCCCAAGTATTTATGCGCTGCCAGTTGAGCCGATTACAGAAAGGGCATGCCACAGATGAATGGTTTCTGCTCAGCTCCCATATACCATTAAAAGGTATTGAACCAGGGTCCCTGCGTGTTCGAGCACGATACTCTATGGAAAAAATCATGCCAGAAGAAGAGTACAGTGAATTTAAAGAGGTATTAAGTTATTTATCAATCTTGTTTTTGTTGGAATTAACAGAAACATTTAACATTTAATAAAAAATCTATTAAGCTAAACATAGTAATTCATAGCTTAGTAGCACACTGACACCAGAGAAAGATTTAAAACCTTGTTTTATAGTGTGATTTTGGTAGAAATAGGTAGATTACGAATTCATTCTATTTTAAATAAATTTATTCAGTGGGACATCATTTTAAATATAAGAACTTGTGAAAGAACATATTTCTTGTTAGTCTCATGGAGCATGCTTAATGCTATGTACTTTAAACAGTCTTTTAAAATGTCATTTTAGCTTATACTGCAAAAGGAACTTCATGTAGTCTATGCTTTATCACATGTATGTGGACAAGACCGAACACTATTGGCCAGCATCCTACTGAGGATTTTTCTTCACGAAAAGCTTGAATCGTTGTTGTTATGCACACTAAATGACAGAGAAATAAGCATGGAAGGTATAGTATGGCTATATTAGTGTGATACTTTAAGAAACTGGGTTTAGATTTTATATCAAGGATATATGGACTCTATCTCTGAATATACTAAATTGTTAAATTATATTGCAAGGTAAGTTATTCTGTTTTCCCTCATTAAAAATTGCAGTTGGATATCAGTTCTGATTATGTTGGTTACTATGGGGAGCTGATATTTCTAATGCAGAGTTTGGCAGATAAGTACTAGAAGCCACAAGAAAGTGGTATCTGTGTCTACATCAATGGCTCATAGTGCTTGACTGACTGGCATATTTAATTGTATTCTCTTGTTTATTTATTTATTTATTTATTTTGAGATGGAGTCTCAGTCGCCCAGGCTGTAGTGCAGTGGTGCAATCTCAGCTCACTGCAACCTCCACCTCTCGGGTTCAAGTGATTCTCCTGCCTCAGCCTCCCGAGTAGCTGGGACTACGGGCACATGCCACCATACGCGGCTAATTTTTATTTTATTTTTTAGTAGAGACGGGGTTTCACCATGTTGGCCAGGCTGGTCTTGAAATCCTGACCTCAGGTGATCCGCCTGCCTCGGCCTCCCAAAGTGCCAGGATTACAGGTCTTGTTTATTTATTCATTTCACAGAAGCTGGGTGTCAGTTGCATTTTATTTCTAACTTTTATAGATAGGTAGAGTTCCCAAGCTGCTGGACTCACAGTGCTTTTATGGCTTACAAAATAATCCACCGGCTCCCCCAATGCCCTCCCCCCCCCGCCACCCAGCACTTTGATTCAGTAATAGTTCTTGCTTCTAGGTTCCCCAAATAAATAGTAAAGTTTAGAACTATTTCCTTGTCATCACAAAATATAGATTTGTCAAGGAATAGATAAAATGGTGGTCCTTATTTTACACTGAGTTTATCTTTTCTGTAGCATTTGTATTTCATTAAAATTTTACTGAAACTCAGTAGACACGTTTTAAGCTAATAAATTAATCTAAACTGGGATTTAGTGTTATATCCTTAATTGTAAATAAACCCCAAAGTTTCAAAGCATGGGGTCAATGGGCAGGAAAGCTGATTTGTGGTCCTAATTTTGTCACTAGCTGTCTAACTGATCTTACATATAACAATTCTGAGACTTCATTTTTCCATATGAACATGGCAGTGTTAATCCCTTCTCCTGTTTATGATCTAATGAGGTAATACATATGAAAGTCTTACAGAGTTAAGTCTGTAGAAGTACAGGATGTCACTGTAATTAGTACTTCAATGCTGCATGCAAAAAGTACGTTTAAGTGGTTATTCCTTTTGAGGTAAAATGAATTCACTTAACTTCCAATTTGGTCACATTAGGTCAGTCCTTTACAAATAATCCTCTAATGTAAATATTTGTGTAGATGAAGCCACTACCCTATTTCGAGCCACAACACTTGCAAGCACCTTGATGGAGCAGTATATGAAAGCCACTGCTACACAGTTTGTTCATCATGCTTTGAAAGACTCTATTTTAAAGATAATGGAAAGCAAGCAGTCTTGTGAGGTAAGAATTTAATGTTTTAGTAGGTAATAATTTGTAGCCAATTACATTTTAAGGAAAATATTAAATTTCTAAAATTATTCCTCATAGCAGTTATACCTGTCTCTAATACATTTATAAAAATGTTCTGCAAAATGGACTTTTTAAAAGAGATGTACTTTATTTTGGGATTAAAAACCATCAAGTTGCACCAGAAATTCATGAAAATACTTTTATCATTTCCTCTACTGCACTAGTAATCTATATACTATTTATAGAAAGCATGCATAACATACATTGAAGGTTTTGTTAGTGACTTATCATATGACCTGTGTAGCACTTCATTACATCTAGGTTTGTCCTTGAAGGTTTTTTTGCAAGAGGAGAATTATGAGATAACCTTGACTAAAACAAAAACATCTTTTTAGGATTATTAAACCTTCAGTATAAATTCATAATAAACTATTAAGACAGTAAGTGGAATCTCACACATATATTCTCTCATTTTAATGGTAAAGCAGCTACAAAGAAATATATATTTTAGATCTGATACAAAAATCAGTTTAAGGAATTGTTTTCGACAGTGGACACTGGGACCTAGCAAATGTTAATCCTGCACGAAGGTGTCAATTCGTACTAACAACCTGAAGGGAAGAAATTAGTGATTTAATGTTGGAAATCTGGAGTAATGCCATAGTTGGCCCAGCGTAAGGATGACACAGAAGTGCAGCAGGTAGGTAGGGAGTCTCTGGACTTTAGAGATAGGAATTTGGACTTCCATAGATAAATGTACTCTGCTGACACTAGATCAGAAGGGTTACAGGAGAAGTTCTGAGAAAGGTTTGTGATTCTGCCTAAGACATTTGATATTTTTATTAGCCATTAAATAAGCCTCATTCAGAAAGGGCTTTTAATCAGCTTTTTTTACCCTCAAATAAATAGAATTGACTAACCACTGTTTGCTTTTCAGTTGGGTAACTGGGAATAAATGGTAACAAACCTACCAGAAGGAGTTCCATAGAGCAAACTACTTAAAAACTCCCATTTATACAAAGAAAAAAGATCAGTACACACAGAGATACTGAAACATAGAGAACCTTGAAAACTACAACTACTTGTTTTCCTCAATTCATTTGCATTTGTCATTGCCAACAATGCATTTCTATTGATTTATTCCTCCTTTTAGTTAAGTCCATCAAAGTTAGAAAAAAATGAAGATGTGAACACTAATTTAGCACACCTATTGAACATACTTTCAGAGCTTGTGGAGAAAATATTCATGGCTTCAGAAATACTTCCACCGTAAGTGGTGAAATTTTCATTTGACAAGAAATTGTGTATCTATGTCTTGAGAAGTTTCTATTTCTAAAACATGTGAAAGCTTTTCTGTTGTCCTAATATTATTATACTCTGAAAAAGTCATGGTTAATCTTTATAAGATGAATTATATTTAAAGAAAATAACTGTCTTAATAAAACCATCCATTGTTTTTGTACAAGCCAATATGTCTGGTTTGTATAGTAGCCTGGGGAGTGAATAGAGGTTTATAGTTTCAGATTTGAGATTGTAAAAGATATCTTGTCTATCCATTTAGTCTATACTTGATAATTAATCACTCTGTTAATATGCTTTTAGGCCTCCAGTATTAGTGAACTCACTTGTTTAGGTAGAAGTTAACGTAAGTCTAAATCTTTCTCCCCAGAGTTTGCAGCTAGTTAGTTCTCTGTATCTGAAAGTAAATGTCAGGAAGTTGACTGAATAAATTGATGATGATAAACTTAGTCGATAAAATTTTCCTTACCCCTTCTGAATGTCTCATTACCTGTGGCAAAATACTTTTTTGGGGGAAAAGGCCAGTTTTATTAAACTGTGGTATATTTGGGTAAATTAAGCTTTCGGCTGCTAGGAGATCAGTAGTTTCACTTGCTTTCTGTGTTGAGATGATTGTGTTATTTTGGCAGGACACTGAGATATATTTATGGGTGTTTACAGAAATCTGTTCAGCATAAGTGGCCTACAAATACCACCATGAGAACAAGAGTTGTTAGGTAAGGCTCATCAATTCATTTGTTAAATCACAAACTGATAGATGGATAATTGTGAAAAATTGAAGAATAACAATATACAATTCAACGTTTTTCTTTGACTTTTATGTCAAAGCCCTGTTGCATATTTTCTAAGTCCAAATGGCTCCTAAACTTAAAGTTACTATGAGATTTAGCTACCGTTTGCATTTTCTAAAAACATGAACATTCATTTATAGTCAAGTATTAGGGATTTTTAAACCCTTACAGGATGAGGTTAAAAGTTATACAACCAAAATCTGTAGCTAACTTCATATAATATTCTTCATACATACACACACACATTGATTGGCACTAAAACAGAAGAGCAGTAATTGACTGATTTAGATATTAATTGGTTTATTACAATCTGTGACTCTGAGCTAATCTGGAACCAGAACATGTGGTGCTGAAGCTGTGTTTCAGTCTGCTCATTGTACCATAATTAGGAAGAACTGTTTTGGCAAACCATGGAATTTGGGAGCTTATATAAAGGGACTTCATTATCATTATTCTATAGGAAGAACTGCTTTGGCAAATCATGGAATTTGGGAGCTTATATAAGGTTACTTAATTATCATTATTCTAACTTACTTTCCAATGAAGAAGCAGATCTGTCTGGAGAGGTTAAGTTGTTGAACAAAGGTTATATAGAAAGCTGGTGGCTAAGGCACAACTAAAGGTAACTTTCTAAGATCCAATCTGATATCCTTAAGTCTTATTTGTAGGCTTTTGCTTTTGTTAAGCATACTCCAACCAATACCCCAACTAATTCCAGGCAAATGGAAATTTAATGCAAAAGCATCATGGAATACAGCAGTTTTCTAATAATATAATTTGTTATTTAGAATATAGTCATGCCATGCTATATTTAAAATAATTAGACAACCATTAACACCATTATTACAGTTTGTTTTGAAAATGTGTGTTAATCCTGCCTCCAACCTAAATTTCGTCAAGGGTCTTCTATTTCTTTTTTTGGGGGGCAGATAAAATTTCTCTTGGTTATGATATGACATAATGTTTAAGTACTACAGATTCAGTTTTTGTTGGCATTAATGGTGATTGGGAGGAATAGAAAAGAATTATATTCTAGCACAGTTATGTGTGAGATGTAAATTAAAACTGTACTATAAATTCGTAAGTTTCAAACAAGTATAATTGTTAAGCAAACACAGCAGGAAATTGTAAACTGATGCAAGAGGGTGTTTTAGGGCATTTTTGCCAAGGTTATGTTTCAGGCTCATAGACCTACTGTGTATAATTATGACAATATTTTCAAGTAAAGTTTACACAATATTCTTTAAATTTGAGAAGTCCAAAATTAAAGACTTAATTGTTATTTTTTTGAGACAGGGTATCGCTCTGTTGCCCAGGCTGGAGTGCAGTGGTGTGATTTCAGCTTACTGCGACCCCCGCCTCCCAGGTTCAAGTGATTTTCATGCTTCACCCACCCAAGTAGCTAGGATTACAGGCATGCAGCACCACACCTGGCTATTTTTGTATTTTTAGTAGAGATGGGGTTAGACCATGTTGGCCAGGCTGGTCTTGAACTCCTGGCCTCAGGTAATATACCCACCTTGGCCTCCCAAAGTGTTGGATTACAGGCATGAGCCACCATGCCCAGCCAATATATTATAATTCCTATAAATGCTGTTTGAGAAGTAACTACTTTCTAAGAGTCCAAAAATTAGCAAACAGGTACATGTTCAAAGGTAAATGCTGAGAAATTGGGTAACCCACTCTAATAGAGAACAGAGATTGTGCCTATTAATGTCTAGAAGGAGTTGCGTAACTCATTATTTTGGGAATAATGCTTGTCTTTACATAGATTATGTCTATCAGTCTGTAGAAGGAATTGCATAATTCATTATTTTAGGAATAATGCTTGTCTTTACATGGGACAAGTAAGAGGTTATTAGTGTGGATTCTTCTTAAAAGGAAATTAGAGAGAAATTATCTACATGACAACATATCCTCCCTACCAGTGACTAAAGGAGGCATAATAGGAGTATCTATGCAAGCTTCATTTTCACACTGACATTGTCCCAAAATAAAATTAGCAGATAAAATCATGTATGACAGCTGTTAGTATAATTTTTGCTTTTGCTATTGTTTTGTAATTTGACATCTTTTTAAAACTTTAGAATTCCTGATGTCTTGCCTTAAAAGTTTTCCAGGCTGGGCATGGTGGCTCAAGCCTGTAATCTCAACACGTTTAGACCAAGACAGGAGGATTGCTTGAGACTACGAATTTGAAATTGTCCTGGGCACCGTGTTGAGACTCTGTTCTCTACAAAAATAATTTAAAAAAAAAATTAGCCAGGTATGGTGATGTGCACCTGTAGTCTTAACTACTCTGAGCCTGAGGCAAGAGAATTGTTTGATCCCAGCAGTTCAAGGTTGCAGTGAGCTGTGATTGCGGGCCACTGTACTCAAGCCTCGGTGACAGAACAAAACCCTATCTCAAAGAAGAAGAAAGAAAAAAAAAAAACCTTTCCAGTGTTCTATTATAGACATTTTCATTTATCAATAAGTCACCTTTTCTCTAGTGCAATGGATTATTATTTTTATATGAATCATCAACAAAATCAATGCAGCCAACTTAAGGCTGTTTTGTTTAAATAAATTAAGAAATGAGGATGTGTGAAATTCTGAAATTGTACAGAATTATGCTTATATAATATAAAAAGTTTATTTATACTCCTGTGGTATTTCAGAAATTCTTAGGGTTCCTGAGGATACTACTTTAAGTATCACATGACCACTAGGCCTGGAATAATAAATAGTAAGCAAGACAGTAAATACTACAGATGAACAACATTTTCCCAAAGTTAATCCAAATTCTAAATTGGGAAAAGTAATACATTCAGGAAGCAGATATATATATATATTCTTAAAATATGATGCTTTGGCTTACTGTTTTCTTAAAGCTTTCTGTGTCTGGGCTTCCTTTTATTGGTTTAGAGTGAAGTTTATGGTTCTATGAGTACTAAAAATTGTTTTATATGTATTGTTTTAATGTAACACATTATGTATGTGTTTTCTAAAAAAAAAAAAAAAAATTTCCCTCCCATTCAGTGGTTTTGTTTTTCTTCGACTCATCTGTCCTGCCATCCTGAATCCACGGATGTTCAATATCATCTCAGGTAATCAGCTTTTGATAAATTTCAAAATTCAAAAAATTACAATTAACAGTTTCACACTGTTAGGTAAGAATACTCTTAAAATAAATTAAATCTAGTTTTTTTTTTTTTTTTTTTTTTGATTATCCAATTCTAGTCTTGGCATATATAAAGTATTCCAAAGCACCCTTCCTTCCTTGTGCTTCTTCGGCTTTTTTCTTTTTGTTTCTTTTCTTCCATCTCATATCTGAGATGGCATGATTACACACATTCCACCTTTTTTTCTGACCCTATTGTGTCTAAAACCTTTATAATAAATAACTTCTTGTAGTCTGCAACTTGGCTTTTTCAAGTTGGGAAGAGCTTTGCCTAGCCCATTGCTAGACTGCTGCCAGCTGGATCTTCAAGATCAAATTAAATGGTATCTACAGTTAGAATAGTATTCTGTGCGTACGCATGAAGAAAGCAGTCCTAGTTCCTCCCATTAGAGATTTTTAAAGTCACCAGTTATATAGTGTAAATTGGCCATTTTAAACTTCAGTAAACCTGATCCAGTTTTATTACCCATATACCCATTTTGAGATGACTTTCAGGTGTTACACACTTCTTTCAAAGAAAGCATAACAGGGATATTTGTGACTTTGAATGTAATAATGAACCATTATAAACAGTAGGAACCAGAATTTTTACCTTAATAATCTGAAGCTCAAAATTGTATTAAAAATGTTTTGCGTCTCTGTAATTATCTTTTATTGCTACTAAAGTGGTTAAATCTACAAATCCATTAAGATTAAGGGTTTGAAATTCTTTTGGAGAAATTTATCTGAATGTTTGCCTCAGACACCACTATCTAAAACTAGGCAGTCAGGTAGATTATCTATGGGATTTTACTGTTAAATAATTAAGTTCCAGAGCTTATATTTAATAGACACCAATACTTGTCATTTACATCCTACTTATCTGTGTTCTACAGGGAAATGCCTCCTGATTTACCTTTAAAATATTTTAAAAGTTTATTAAATTTCATGTTTTTCTCCTCAAAATAAAGCAGAGGTCCTAGATTTTATCTTGCTTCTTGCGCTTTGAGTGAATTATTTGGATTGCAGATAATGTTGGGAGCAGGGAATTGCTCAGATTGCTAACCTGAGTAGGCTGAAACTAGCTTTGTGAACTGTCACAAAACATGTGAGAGTGACAGTCTTTTTTAGTGGTAAAGGTAAAGCTTTGAGGTCCTCTGAAATAGTATCAACCATTGGAAATTGCTGCGTTTTGTAGTACCCTTTTCACAAGCCTAGAAGCACTGATAAGCATATTGTTTTCCTCTTTTAACTCAAGTTCTTTTGAATTATACAGATCACAAATTTTTCAAAAAACATTCTGAGTTCTGAATGGAAGAATGGGTAGTACTGTAACAGTAAAGAAATGTTAAAGTGCTAAATTTATAATGGTTTAGCTGAAAGTGCTGTTGGAGTTGGTGTCATTAGCTGCACCCAATTCTCTTCCAGATTCCCCATCTCCTATTGCTGCAAGAACACTAATATTAGTGGCTAAATCTGTGCAGAACTTAGCAAATCTTGTGGAATTTGGAGCTAAGGTAAAAACATTTTGATACTTTAAAATGTAATTTATGACTGCAAGTTTGACATGATAAAACGATAAAATTTGGCTTAAGTGAAGTTTTTAAGCAATGAAAGATTATTTTTGTTGGTATGTTTGTGTTTAAAGCATCTTGTTTAAATTTTACATTTTAATAGTGGAATTTTAAAAAACACTTTAGCCATTATAGAAAACAAATTTTTCAAGGTCCAGTGTACTCAAATTCTCCAACTTTTAACATAAAAATAATAAATGAGTACATTTTAATACAAAAATTCATTAAAAATTTTATTTCACAGTAAACCTTCACTGTAAATATTAACTCGTTTTTTTGTTTTTTTTTTTTGACACCTACAAGTAACTGTACTATCTAAGGATAATGACTAATATTAAGTTGGTATCATATCATGCCTCCTGCTTTTGTCACCTAATACGTGACAGACTTCCTGCCATATGTGGAAATAGATAACTCTTTCATTATTCTTAATAATGGATATTTAGATGGCTTCCAATTTGTCCCTGTTATTGTTGTAACATATATCTTTACATACATTTCCTTTCATACTTGTTCAATTATTAGCTGAACTTAGGAGTAAAATTACTAATACATGTTTTAGGCTTTGCTATGTATTACAAGATTTCCTGTCAGCAACTTAAAATTCTTTTGTTGCTCCTCACAGCCTTGCCAAAACTCAGTGGGTACTATACTTTTTTCTTTTCTGCCAATTTGATAGGCAGCATATTTTGTATTTCATTGTTTTATTACTGTTAGAGAGACTTTCATTGTCTCTATCTTTGGAATTGCCTGTTGAGGTCCTTGTCTCATTTTCTTACTGATTTTTACGAGTGTGTTAATCTTAACCTTTTCCCTATTTATAGCATAGTTTTAAGTAGTCAGGATTTTAGTATGATGAACAGTAAACATGTACGGCCTAGGTTTTGAATTCATCTGAATCTTGAAGCAGGTTACAAATAAGATATTTTCCTATTGCAGTCTTCATTATATTGTATTTTAATTCCCTGTAATCTCTGCTGGATTCGAACCTATGATTTGGGGCCATGTTTGAGTGATTTTATATATAAGCAATTTGTGTCTGCCAGTCTGCCGTGTTATGATTTGTGCTTGGGTTCAGAATTTTCTTTCATTAAAAATGCCCATACTCCTCAGTATAGCCATTTGCTTATATACTAGAAGGAAAAGACTGTCATTATATGCTGCTACACCTGATTTATAAGAAGTATTGCTACATGTATGGGTTTTGCTATATTAATTTGGTGCGAAAGTAATTGCAGGTTTTGCTGTTAACTGTAATTACTTTTGCACCAACCTAATAGGTCAAATAGTGGTTTGTTTCCGCTGCATATAATAGAAGCATTCTATATTTCAGGAGCCCTACATGGAAGGTGTCAATCCATTCATCAAAAGCAACAAACATCGTATGATCATGTTTTTAGATGAACTTGGGGTATGTATATAGTTTTTAGGTACTTTTTAAAGACTTAGAGTTGGCATAGCTGAGTTAACCCATTTAAGAGTTGGCATAGCTGAGTTAACCCATTTAAGCAGCAATCTTTAGAAAGATTTTTCTATCCAAAACTAAACAGACAAAAAGCCTGCAAATTTTTGTCTGCCTTCCTAAACAAAAAACAGCATTTTTGTTTGTAATTAAAACTATTTATTCTTAAACCAAAGCATACATTATTGTGGCTTTTAGACTACTTCCATCATTTTTTAGGGTCCATCTTGTTTTTCATATCCTTTTAAAGCTATCACATCTGACTGCCATGACATTTTGTTGCCTCCTTAGCTTTTTTACTTTGCTGCTACTATGTGGGGCTTGAAGCAAGACGATGACACAGTTCTGACCAGGTTAAATAAGTAAATAGACTGAAAAGTCTTCTTTTCTAGGAATAAAAGACATGGATTTGGTGTTACACTTCATTCAGTGTGAATATCTATGCCTCATTGGGGCCTTGTTAATAAAATGTGATTACAAAATTATGAATGAGGATATTTTATAATTTCTAGGACCCTGCCTTTAAGAGTTAAATTTTCATGATTGTACAGATTTTCAGGTACTGAGTCAGTTTTAAACTAAACTTATTAATAATTCAGTTCATATATAGGGAAACCAGCAAGGTACATGTACATGTGAATAGAGCCAGGTATAAGGCATGGCATTAGGGAGTGCTAGGATTGGAGATTGAGGTGTCCATGTTCTGTCTTAATATATTCAGGTTCAGTTAAAAAGAACACCACAATTTGTGGCAAACAAATCAGGAATGCCTATGAGTCACTAGTTTAGTGTATGAAAAATTATGGCATAGCTCTATATAGTGAAATTGACAAGCTAAAAGTCCATCATGCTTCTGTATGTGAACTGGGATATAGTTGATCATTGGAAAACATTTTTACTATGTTTAAGGAACTGTGTGAGAAATTATGCCACACAATCTAGGATTTCATACTGCTTAGAATCCAAATATAATACTATTATATTTCTTTACCATCTGTATACCATCTTGTATAAGCCAAATTTATTTTTGAAGACCCACTTCAATTATTATCTCCTTCAGGAAGCTTTTGCTGAGCCCCAAACATGAAAAAAAGTAACTTTTGTTTTACCTCCTAAGCATCCCCTGCATATCTGTGATATATAAACTCTGTGTTGCTATGATTACTTTTTCTAAAGGCCTTTCTACTAGAGTCAGTTCTCTGAAGGCAAATATAGTGTCTTTCATCGCTATAATCCTTTAATCACTGAATGAATATATCCTGTATAACCGTGTTTCTCTATCCCATAGAAAACATTGTTTTGCAGTTTTTAGCAGTGTAAAGCAAATACTGTCACCATTTTACTGGTAATCCAAGCCTTTGTTAAATGTTATTCCAAGGCTTAAAATAACACTGCCATTTAGTGTTGATAATAAAGTACAGGTTGAGTATCCCTAATCTGAAATGCTAAAAAATCCAAAACTTGTTGGGCACCAATAGGAAATGCTATTTGGAAAATTTCCAATTCTGGATTTTTTGGATTTGAGATGCTCAACTGGCAAGTATACTGCATATATTCCAAAATCTGAAACACTTCTAGTCCCAAGCATTTTGGGTGATATTCAACCTATACTATAAACTTTAATTATAGTGACTAAGTTACTTTATGAACCTTATCTGAAAGTACCATAATTAACACTGATTATTCCCACACATTAGCACGTATTCTGAACACAGTCCACAGATAATGTCTAACTTGACATGTTCTCACTGCATTTTCATAGTGCAGTTCCTACTTATATGCATATCAACTTAGGCAAACTACAGGAGCTTAATAATGAAATTTCATCTAGGAATTTTAAGTATAGGCTGCATTTAATCCAGATTAGCAGTTAACCTACACTATTTGGCATATGTTCTATATTTCAGATATAAAGCTAATTGTTAGGAAGCCACATCCCCCGACCCTTATTTTTAGAATAGCAATAATATTGTACCACATCTGTCATGCTATGGAAAAAAATAGAATCTGGCTTTCATGTGAATACAAAGGTTACAGAGTCTATATTTTACTATCATTAATGCTGAATTTTATATTTCAGTAAGAATCTTCAGAATTTTAAGAAATTTGAGAATTTAAAAAAATTATCTAATATACTCAATTACAATATTTTCACATGAGACTATAAAGATTTGTATTTCTAACAAAAAATTAGTCGGGCATGGTGGCAGGCACCTGTAATCCTAGCTACTTGGGAGGCTGAGGCAGGAGAATCGCTTGAACCCGGGAGGCAGAGGTTGCAGTGAGCCGAGATCATGCCATCACACTCCAGCCTGGGCAACAAGAGCGAAACTCTATCTCAAAAAATTAAAAAAAAAAAAAAAAGATTTGTATTTCTAAATGCAATTTTACAATTCCCTTAAAGAACGTACCTGAACTTCCGGACACTACAGAACAGTCTAGAACGGACCTGTCCCGTGATTTGGCAGCACTGCATGAGATTTGTGTGGCTCATTCAGATGAACTTCGAACGCTCAGTAATGAGCGTGGTGCACAGCAGGTAGGCTTTCGCCAGCCTTCATTAACAATGATGTTTCAAGGATAACACTTTGAGAGGTAATAAATAACTGAATTCTGGTTAACATTTTTTCTTGTTACATTAAATTTTTGAGACTCTGCATTGTATTAACAAAAGATCTCAGCAGACAGAAATAACGGGCCCAGACTAAAATGATGTACATTTAATACTGAAAAACATCAGGTTTTGCTCTTGAGTCTGCATCTTAATTCTACTGGAAAGCAGTGTAACTGTTAACATACTTTGGCAACGTATGTGAAAATGGCTAGTAAGTCAGTATTGATTTTTTTTTTTCTTTCAGTTCCTGTCTCTTCTCTGTCACATACAGATACAGTGCATGGCCAAAGTGATTCTCAAATTGTGAAACAAATGATTATTATTTGGGATGTTTGTCAAATTCACATCCAGAGATTCTGAAGTGTGGCCTTGAAAGCTGCACATCTAGCAAACTCTTACAGGAATTTATAGGGATTCTGATGCAAGTGAACCATGGCCTACACTTTTGAGAAACAGTAGACTACATTGATAGACTTCTATCTGCCATCTGCACCAAACAGATACAGATTAGGATGTATTCAAAGAGACTTAACACCAGGTCAATTAAGATACTGGAGATACAGAACAAAATGGGTTACATTTTCAATGTCCTCAGCTGACATAAGGGCCACTGAGAAGAAGTGACCACACAGACAGTTTTGACTAGTTTCTAATGTAGTTTCAAGAGATAGTGAATGCTGTCACCGCACTGGCTAACCATTTGGCAGTGATTTTGTAGAAGGGATTAAAGCATTGAATTTGGTGACTGAGTTCTCTACAATCTGAGATTCTAGAATCCTCAAGTCCTGTTCCTCCCAGTCCCCCACCCCCCAGCTTTCAAAACTAATAATATGACTTGCCTTAAATATTAAATTAAAAGACCTTTAAAGAGAGGTAAACTGCTTCTGGCAAAATGTGATAGTGATAGTTCTGGCCTAAAAAACAGGAGCATGCCAAACACAAATTTCTGTTCACTATATATAAAAATTCTCTTAGTTATGACCAGAAATACTCAGCCAATGACTGAATAATAGAAACTTATGTTTTGAGTGGAATTGTGCTAATATTTTATGCATCCCTTTGCTTTGATATGGCTTTTTTCAAATCCAGGTTCCCATCCTGAAATTGCTGACCGAGCTTTCATTTATTTTCATACCATTTTTCCTCTGTCTAGCACGTACTGAAAAAGCTTCTGGCTATAACAGAACTGCTTCAACAAAAACAAAACCAGTATACAAAAACCAATGATGTCAGGTAGCAGCCTTCGCCCCAGTGTTCTGCATGGATTCATCATGCCCAACATGGTAATTCACTTCAGTATAATATCTCCTTTGCTCTTGCCAAAAAATAGCACACTTTTCCACATTCCAATGATGTGTGAGCTATGCAAACAAAATCCAAGATTCTGCTAGTGCATAACTATGCCAGCAACCTTGTAAGCTATCTGTGCAGGATATTTGCACTATTTCCACATGGAATCAATCTTTAACAACCTCTGAGCCTTGGTGTACAGATCACCTTTCACAAAACAAAATGCTATGACTGTATCTTGAACTTTGAAAATATATTTTCAGTACACCCAGTTGCCAAAGTTTTGCTGTCTCTTAGAGAAAGAACTATGAAATCAACTGACACATTCTCTTATTGACAATTGTGTATAACTGGATTGCAGACTGTTCTTACTGTAACTACTTCCTGATTAGGAATATGACCATTTGACTGTTCAATGATTATTTGTATTTACAGTTTCCAGAGTTTGTCATTATAATAGGAACAATCTTTGCTGTATACTTTTAAAAAATACTGTGCTATTTCTCTTGCTGGAACTGTTGAAAGAAAATATATAGAATGATCTATTGCTCATCAGCTTTATTTTTTAAACATACTACTTATTTTGTTGAAATTGTCAAAGACTGTATTTAGATCTCATAATGCTTTGTTAAATGTTTACAACAGTAAATAGTTTGAATTCAGTAAATATTATTGGTTGTTGTATTGATCAATGCATGTTACCCCTTCATTTCATAGACTACCAGTTTCTTTTATGTTAACTAGAATGTTTTTGTTAAAAGTTATTTGTTCATTATTTGTGCTACCCTACCCCTTTGATTATGCAGACAAACCTCATCAGCTGCCTAACTTATCCATCTTTGAACTTCTGACTACTTGTTGTATCTGCTGGACATTTAGTTCAACTGTATAGTTTTATTTACTTCTGTATGTGTATTTTTGTGAAGTATTCACAAAGGTTAAGTTAAAATAAAACCAAGGGATATCTTGCATAATTGATTACTTCTGTCTAAATAGAGCTAAGCATTTAATTTGTTTATTTTCTTCCTCCTTCAGGGGCAGTTTAAACCTTAGCACCAGAGCAAGGCCCAGGGAGAAGCTGAAGCTTTAGATCAGTATTTTTGCTAATGGCCTCTTTTGAAAAGGATTCTATATATGCAACAATTCCTTCCATCTCATAATTGTGCAGGGCAGGTATGACATATGGAACATATGTGGCAGAATGACATTGGTAATAAAAGTGGGTGAGACAGGAACCCAAGGAGGTGTTCTTACAGTAAGGAAAGGCCTAGATTCCAAGAGCAACACTTTATGCTATTCCTCTAATGTATAAAATACAGGAAAAAAAAATGCTAAAGGTTTAAAAGATGTCCACTTAACAGTTTCAAGCTACAAAAGGCAATTATTTCTATGGGGGCTGCTAACCTCTGTGGCTTCAATCACAGTTTAACATTGATACCAAAAATCTCAACATGTCCCATGCTCCTTTTCCTTGAAATCAACTCAATTCATTCCATTCTCTCCCTTCCTGGCTTTTTTATCAAATTACTCTCCTTTCCATCCCTTCTGTTTTATAGCTGGACTTGGAACAACCCAGGTGGCCTCCTTCCTTAGTTACATGACAGGAGACAGGGAGGATATGGACTAGTCAAGATATTTTGCTATGCACTTTGGTTTCCACTAATCACGCCTCAATCTTTAGCCATACTAACCTGTCTGAAATCCTTCTCCCTTTTATTTAAAATCACAAACCTGACTCATCCTGCTTCTTATATTTTAACATCATTTGTCTCTCAAGTTGAAATGGAAACTTGTTACTTACCTTTGTAGGCCCTGTAGTAACTAGCTTGTCAGTGTTGAAATAAAATCTCTCACACTTTAACTTTTTTAATGGGGCTGGGTGGGAAAATTTTCAGTGATAAGTGTGGACCTTGCTCTGATGCCAAAGTTTGGCGATCTGAAAGGGAAAATGAGAAAAACTGTGAACATCTTGTAATTCTGTCTAGAGCCTAGAAGCAATGTACTTAACTAGGACCACGATGGAGGATTTATAACTTTTGGCTTCTTCCACTCTGCTTTTGTAAAATCTCACGTCATGAATTTTATTCCTTTCACTCCAGAATGAGGGAAAAAAACAAAACAAAACAAAACAAAAAAACACCCCACAAAACTCAAGCCTACAGTTTGAAGAATTGTTAGAGAGATGAATATGCACATAGTAAGCACTGCCTTAAAGTAGATGTAATTATAATGGTACTTACCTTTCTGGAAAGTACAGCCTGGGATGTACTGAGACTGAGGAGGTGTGTGTATCTGTGCAATTTAATTAGATTTAGGACACTTGAATTACTCGGAATTCCTTCAAGCCAGTTTTCCTGAAAAGAATTCTGGCTTGATATACAGCCAGCCACAGTTTGGTTCCAATTATAACAGTTAGCAATTACTGAATACTTAAGTGTATGCAGGTACTGTTCTAATTAATCCTATAAAGAGTGGGCATTACTATTTTCCCCATTTTCAGTGTGGGAAACTGGCACTTAGAGATTTAATAACTTACCAAGGTCACACAGTGAAACAGAGGCAGCCATGATTCATATCTAAGTAATTTGTTGTAATAGTCTGTGCTTTTATATTTTTAAATTGACTCATTTCAATTTGAATTACATTTTTCGAACATATTTAGTCTGCACAATTCCTAGTAACTGTTACAATCTACTTACACGGATTCACTTATAGGTGATCTAATAGGTTAATTAAAGGCTGTGGTGACGTATGCCTGTAGTCCCAATTACTCAGGAAACTGAGGTAGAGGATCACTAGCGCCTAGGAGTTTGAGACAGCCTGGGCAACACAGCAAGACCCTACGTCGAAACAAAATTAAAAAACCATAACCGAATATACAAGTGGCTTCTGCCTACTTATCTATACTAGCCTAAGAGTTTGATGTAGGCAGCTATTCAAAATCATATATTTGTTTTTTTAAAAAAAACCCATTTGGAAATGTTTTGGGGTAAGTAAAGAAAACAAATAATATTCATTACCCAGACAACTGGCTTTCAGTACCATGTAATAGTTGAAATACCTTCTGCAGTTTAATAGTAATGGACAAATAGCTAAATGTATCAGGATGGCATTCAAAAAGCCATTTATAAAGGTTTCTAGAGGGCAAAACACATTCCTTAACACTTTTAAAGCTAGCTACTAAGTTCTGGTTTTTGTGGTGCCTTTTTCTTAAAAAAGCATAGGTTTGCCTATCATATTTTGCTTAAAAAATTAGGCAAGTAAGTTGCAGCTTTAATTTGATATTAGTCATGATGGAGTAAGAATATTCAAAACAGGTGCTATTCTAGCTCTTTTGAAGATGGTTTATTTTACATAAAGTTACTGTGAAAGGGAAAGAAAGTAATAGAAAAGTTTTAATATATTTTGTTTTCACATTACACTTTTTAAATAAAGTTAAACGCTTGATATGCTTCCTACTTCTCTTGATTAGTTAGCATTGAGAAATCAACTTCAAATGGTTAGAGAGATTCTACCAGGTCGTCGTCAGTCCATTCTTCCTAAGAAGGAAAAAAAGTGTGGTAAGGATAACACTGAAGCATAACCAGTATTGTTTACCTCTTACCTCCCTTTAGGAAAATGTTCTCCTCCTTTTACCCATGTGGATTACAAAAGATAAACCAGGAAATTTTGTAATAGTTCACTGTTAGTAATGTTGGCATGGTCTCACCAGACTACTCCAATGAGGAATAAAGGTTACAACTGTGACCTTCTGCCTCTGATTATTCACTTACCTGACTTGACAGAAAATTTGTTTTTAAAAGGGGGTAAGGGAAAAATCCTTGGAAAATAAGAAATAAAGCAAAAATGTAGTATGTATGCATATTGCTTCTGCTTTCTATGAACACAAGGATTTTTCATCAAGCAAAGACAGAAGAGAGAAAAATCCCTTTAATAATGGACAACAGTACTGTACGTAAGGAAGTATGCAAAAAATGAAAAAACCCACAACTCTATAATGCTTATACTCTTGGAGAACAAATCTTAATAGTATAATCACACCAGAATGTGTAACAAAAATGACTTAGAGTTCATCTTTGGAGTAAAACATACCTCCTCATGTTTGGATTTCTTTGAGACGTAATCATCATCTTCATAGCCTTTCCTCTTCTTCCTATAATTATGCAACTATCAATAAGAAATCTAATACCAGCCACAGATACTATAAAATGTAAAATAAACTAGCAAGGCTATATGCAATATCATGTAGATACTGAAAAACATAGGCCTGGATAAATGGAAAAAGATGAAGAGTTATGGGTAGGGAAAATGATACTTTTAAAATCAATCTTTAATTTAAATGCAATTCTAATTAAAACCCCAATAAAATTTTTCATGGAATTTGTCAAGTCTAACACTGACCTAGGAAGAAGTGTGAAAAAATAGAGAATATAAAAAAGAACAATGTTGGAAGACCTTATCCCAGTTATCTTCAAAGCATACTACAAAAGCTATGGTAATTAAAAGTGAGATATTACAAAAGCTATAGTAATTAAAAGTGAGATCATAAATCAATGATCAGACTAGATTAAGCAAAGTAATGACTATGCAGAAGTACAAATTTAATGTGTGATAAAAACTGTTTCAAATAACTAGGAAAAACGTGAAATAAAAAATGAGCTGGGACCTGCCGGGCACAGGGGCTCACAATTGTAATCCCAGCACTTTAGGAGGCCGAGGCGGCAGATCGCCTGAGCCCAGGAATTTGAGACCAGCCTGAGCAATGTGGCGAAACCTTGTCTCTACAAAAAAAATAAAAAAATTAACCAACGTGGTTGAGCACCTGTAGTCCCAGCTACTCGAGAGGCTGAGGTGGGAAGATCACTTGAGCCCAGACAGCAGAGGGTACAGTGAGCAAAGATCGAGCCACTGCACTCCACCTGGATGACACAGACTCTCTCAAAAAAGTGGGGGTATGGGAGCTGGGGCAAAAATTAGTATTTGGAAAAAAGTTGTGAAAAACAATAGAATATATCATATATAAATAAGTACAATCAGCCTTCTGTATCCTGTAGTTTCCACATCTGTGGACTCAACCAATTGCGGATTGAAAATAAGGAAAAAAATTCTATCTGTACTGAACACGTACAGACTTTGTCATTATTCCCTCAAGAATACAGTATGATAACTATTTACATAGCATTCACATTGTATTTAGGTATTATAAGTAATCTAGAGATGATTTAAAGTATATGGGAGGATGTGTACAGGTTATATGCAAATACACCATTTTGTATTAGGGCATCTGTGGATTTTGGTTATCAGCAGAAAGTCCTGAAACCAATCCCCCATGGATACTGAAGAATGACTGTATATAGAATCTATAAAGCACTACAAACCACAAAAATGTGGCCAGGCGCAGTGGCTCACGCCTGTAATCCCAGCACTTCGGGAGGCTGAGGTGGGTGGGGGTCAGGAGCTTGAGACCATCCTTGGCTAACATGGTGAAATCCCATCTCTACTAAAAATACAAAAAATAAAACTAGCCGGGCGTGGTGGCATGCACCTGTCGTCCCAGCTACTTGGAAGGCTGAGGCAGGAGAATTGCTTGAACCCGGGAGGCAGAGGTTGCAGTGAGATCGCGCCACTGCACTCAGGCCTGAGTGACACAGCAAGACTCCATCTCAAAAAAAGAAAAAAAAGCCAGAAAATTGGACAAGGGGAATAAATAAGCAACACAGTAGAAATATAAGTGACTGTTAAACGTGGAAACTTCAATGCCCCATAATCAAGAAAATGCAAATTAAAATACCAATGTAATACTTTTTCACTCAGACTAGCAAAAGCTAAGCATTGATAATTACACATACAATATGTATGAAAGATGCAAAGAAGAAGAAAATGTGACTTATTTCATAAATACATATGGATATACGTGCAGAGAAAAGGCTGGCAAAGGTAAACAACTGCTAAGTAACTTCTGAGGTCATGACAGATTTGGGTTTTGATCAAAGGGAACTTTGGTTTCACTTGTATTGACTGACAAGGACCAAACAGTTTTTGTGTCATGAAAAATAAAGGTAAAATAATTTTGAAGATCAAGGAAAACAGATATTTAGTCCTAAAGTAGCACTACTCATGGTAGTGAGTACCAGGGCTGTTCCATGAACAGTTTGCACAGTTTGCAGTGAGTTAAGTATAGGAATTGTGTTTGGAAGGTTTTTTTTCTTTTTTTTTTCTTTTTTTGAGACAGTCTCGCTCTGTTGCCCAGGCTGGGGTGCAATGGCGTGATCTCGGCTCACTGTGACCCCTCCGGGGTTCAAGCAGTTCTCCCTGCCTCAGTCTTCCAAGTAGCTGGAATTACAGGCACCCGCCACCACGTCCAGCTAATTATTGTATTTTTAGTAGAGATGGTGTTTCATCATGTTGGCCAGGCTGGCTGGTCTCGAACTCCCGACCTCAGGTGATCTGCCTGCCTCAGCCTCCCAAAGTGCTGGGATTACAGGTATAAGCCACTGTGCCCAGCCCTAGAAATTTTTAATAGTAATCTGATATAACTTTATGACTGTTGAATCTAATAAAACTTGAGCTTATGTTTTTAGTCTTCACTCTTCTAGTAATTCATTTTTTATTGAATTTTACACAAGTATACATCTAGTGAATTTTTTTTAAAAAGTCCTTCACAGTTTGAGAAGCACCCCTCAAGTACTCATAGGTATTCAGAATTTGCTTGGCCCACCCAGTACAAGGCAGATGGCAATCTGGAATAAAATGTAAGCTATGGTAGTTAGGAATTCTGGATTATGGTCCATTCAGTTACTTAGCTAGAAAAGGTAGGATTAATAGTTCAGTGGTCTAATCCAGGGGTGGATAAACTTTAAAGACACAGTAAATATTTTAGGCCTTGCAAGGCCCTATAATCAGTTGCTGTTTCAACTACCTAACTTTTCTGCTGTATCATGAAAATAGCCATAGGTGATACATAAACGAATGGGTGTGCTACATTCCAACAAACTGTTCTAAAGACAGCTAATGGGCTGGATAGGCCTGATAGGTCAGTTTGCCAACCCCTGGTCTAATCCCATTTCAAAATCAATGCAAAAAGAACATAATCAGTGCTGCAATACTTTTATTCATTAAAGCCAACACTACTTCTCTGTAACCATTCTGAAAAATTCCTGTTACCACTGAAACCCGGGAGTGAATGGAATCCACCAATTTCAAATTCTGTGCTAAATCATGCTTTGTCATTATAGCTCTAACTATAATAAAACAACCTCATATTCTGCACACTTCCTAACTCCCTAGATATTCCCCGACTACAACTGTATAGGTAAGGAATTTGAATCATGTGTATTTGACATAAGGGCCTTGGAATGCTGTTCTGGCTTTTCATAGGTATCCAGCAGCACATATTCACCAATTACAGAAATAATACCTCAATACATCTTAAAAATAAAATGCCACAGATAACTCTTACTAAATTTTAACAAATACAGTATAATTTTAAGTAACAAAATGCATCCCAAAGGAAATAGAAAATGACAGTTTAATTAATCCTAGTGCCTGTCCAAATTCCCAACTGCTTAAACACCTAAAAGAGAAAGTTTAAGTGGATCTTTCAATTTACAAAGCATGCATTGCCAATTTTATGGTGATTTCCACATTCAGCTTACATATCAATTAAGAGACATTAAAGGTGTTATGTCTAGCTACAAGAAGAAATTAAATAGCCTATTTTCCTACTGGCTTTATCGTCAATATACAGTTTGTCACTGAAAGCAAGTATGCCAACTTTCCCTACTCTAGCTAACAGAAGTCTGGAATAGCATATTTGTTCCTCAGACCAGGTATCACAGCTTCAGAGAGACCAAAGATTAAAAGGACAGGAAAAGGTAAAAGGATTCCTTAGGAAGACCCTGACCCCTGAAATCCCATGAGAAGTAACAGAACAGAATGGCCTGCAAGCCAAAGAACATATGAGTCACAGCAGGATCAGAACTGCACAGTGAATGCCAAACTATTAACTTAATCTCATTAGAAATGTCCATTCAATAAAGAAAATCTGATTTAATGGATCAGTCAGCTTTCCTCAAATGAGCAAACACCAATAAAATGATTTACGAACCAGTTGGACTGGGTGACAATTATGTCTATTGATTAACACTGTCACATCAACTTACGTGATTACATTAAGTGCAAGCTCAGGAGAATGACATCGCTCCAACTTCTGTTTCAGAACAGCAACTTCTTCAGATCTGGGTGGTTCATACTTTTTTACTAAGTTTCTCATGCCTATGTGGATACAAAAAAGAATTTAAACTGAATAAGCAAACCTTCTTATAGTAGCGGAGCTGGTTACTTTTCCATTTTGTTATAGGAAACAACAAAACACCCTGCAAATGACATGGTTATTCTTCTCAGGATTTGCATCATTCTGCATTTCATTGTACATTAAAATCCAATAAGCACTGCATGTTTAGTTGAAGTAATTATGGCTCTCTGCTGTTTAGCCCATATCATATATAACATAAAGCACACTGTATTATCTAGTATTTTTTGCAAATCCTACTGGGGTCACTTCTTGTTCAGTTTTAAGACTTAAAAAAAAAATCCCTAAATGATTTAGTGAACATGTTTTGTTCTCTATCACCAACCATCTTTGTAATATTCTATTCCACAGATAGTGGGCCAACAGTATACTTCCTTTTTACAAAGTAAACTGTTATTACACAACATGCAATAAAGGAAGGATGCTTAGTAAAAATTTGTTAATAATCCTTTGCTGTAACAAAAAGCAGACCCTATACAAAAATGTCCACTTCAGGTTAAAAGCAAACTACTATATCAGTAACTTTATAATTGCAAAAGCATCCTCTAGCTGATCTTGTTATTCAACTATAATAAACCAAAGAATACCAATTTCAACATTAGGGGAATAATGAGAGATCCAATGAGCTTATTATTACTGTTAGCCAGCCATGTGATCCAAATGACTACACTAGTGACCTATTTCATAATGCAAACAAAACAGTATTTTTAATTGAATTAATACTTGTAACTCAACACCCTTAGGACAGTATCTGTGTTCCAAAAATTACCAATATCTTAGTAGCATTAAACTTCTGAGTGTTTCATAAAGAGCTGTTTTTATTTCATTTTAAAATAAGTGGAGCAAAACAAAGGTATTGAGAAGAAATCAGTAATAAAACTAAGCTATGAAATGAGTACATTGGAATAAGACCCCCTTTACCTACTAAGTTCTATGATCCTAACAGCTACAGTCAAATCACAATTAGCTTTTAAAGTGAACCCCCTAGTGGTATAACTAAAGACCTACAGTTTATAATTCATAAACCACAGTCATCATTCTCCAAGAAGGAAGCCCTCAGGATCACTTCGAGCAGAGAATCAAGAAATGATAGAGATGCCCTGAAGCATCTTAAATTTTAAAACACAAAATATGTAAAATGTATACCCATTTACTGTCATCGAAGATCAAGATTTCAATCTTGTATTTTACTGGTTTAACATTTAATTACATTACAAATTTAATTAACAAGAACAATTTACACAAGGTTTGGAAACAAACATGATTGACTTTTTTTTTTTTTTTGAGATGGAGTCTCACTCTGTCACCCAGGCTGGAGTGCAGTGGCGCAATCTCTGCTCACTGCAAGCTCTGCTCCCCGGGTTCATGCCATTCTCCTGCCTCAGCCTCCCGAGTAGCTGGGACTACAGGTGCCCACCACCATGCCCGGCTAATTTTTTGTATTTTTAGTAGAGATGCGGTTTCACAGTGTTCACCAGGATGGTCTCCATCTCCTGACCTCGTGATCTGCCCACCTCGGCCTCCCAAAGTGCTGAGGTTACAGGCATGAGCCACCGCACCTGGCCACATGATTCACTTTTAACCCCAAAGAGTAGCTTAGCAGCCATGACCAAGTGTGCCATGGGCAAGAATGAGGAATGGAGAATGCTGGTTAATTCAGCCAATAAGTAGAGATTCTACTCAACTCAGGACAAGGTTTCTCAACACCAGCACTCATAACGTTTTGGGCTGGATAAATCTTGGTTATTCAGGGCTGTATTATTTTCCCAACCTTGCTATTAAAATTATCACAAACGTGACGGCTTAAAACAACAGAAATCTATTATCTCATAGTTCTGGAGCCCAGAAGTCTGAAATCTGTTTCACTGCGCCAAAATTAAGGTGCTGGAAGGGCCACGCTCTCTCTGGAGGCTCCAGGGATAAATCCATTCCTTGCCTGTTCCAGCTTCCAGTAGCTGCCTGCTTCCTTTGGCTTGCAACCACATCACTCCAATTTTCAAGGCAAGCATCTTTAAATCTTTCTCTGCTGTCTTAACGGTGCCTTCTCTGAGTGTGTCAAATCTTCTTCTACCTTTCTCTTAAAAAAATAATTTATCTACAAAATAGAAGTTACAAATTTAAACATTATCCTTATTTCCCATTACATCTTTTTCAGTGCCTAGTATGTTTCTTTATTCTTTAAAAGGATCCTGTTGTCAATCTCTAAATCCTTTCTAAATCGGACTCTATTTTCACTCTTTGCATAAGTTCTATATATATGAACACTACTTCCTTCTATGTACCTTCTATTTGTTCTAGACCAATGTGTCTTTCATGCTTCCATAATACAGTAATTCAGTGAAAAGAAATCTAAACAAAAATCTATGTTGTATTTCTAGTTAAACACCAAGATATTTATTTAGAAAGGAGCTTTGTACTGGAAGAACATTTTGTAAAGTGTTCTCATTTACTTACTTTTCATTATATCTAGTAACTGTGACAGGCAAGTTCTGTTCTCTCTCAGCATCAGACTCTCTGATAAATAACTGGTAAAGAAAAGAAAAAAAATGTAATCTATTGAAAAGATACAGCACATTGAGAAAACATGACACCATAAATTATTTTCCTCCATCCTCATCAAAGGCAATTAAAAAATTTTTAAATTTATGAATGTATAATCTATAACTCTTATGTTTTAAGGATTTATTAGCAATTACATTAAAAGATATTTACTGTTTTAAGTTTAGTGACATTCAGGTACAACCTTTCAGAGACAAAATAGTATGTAAGTAACAGTAACAGTCAGTACTTGTAACATTTATATTTTTTAATATAGAAGCCCAATGAGTCTAACCTTACTTTACAGATGAGGAATCTGAGTTACAGGGATGAACAAGTCATGATCTTGTAACTTGTCCAAAGTAATAAAGCTAGGAAGCAGCAAAACTGGAATCTGGCAATAGTAAGGATTCTCTGTTCCCTTAGTATGAAAGCCATTTTACCTATAGTTGCACTTTTGGGAAGTAACAGACATTCAAACCAACCACCTAATGCTTTATAAATCTATTACATCTTATTTGCATCAAGTCCAAATCAAAGGTGTTAAACTTTATCAATGTGATATAAAATCCAAATTACCTGTTTTTCTCAGAGCTGACAGTATGAAAATATAATTTCTATATTTAAATTTTTAGTTACTCTGAAGTTTTACATACCTGAACTTGACCTATAATTGATAAAAGCTCAAATGAACAGATTCTCAAAGTATTAAATAGTTTTTCAAACACAAATGCAAAAAAATTATTTTTCTCTTGGGTGTAATAGTTACAAAAATAGAAAGCAATGCTTTAAGAACTCTTGTGTCTTTATCCAGATTGAAATTTTATTATAAAGTTTTGATAACTGTTTGACATTACATCATCATCATCTATTGTGGGAATAAATTTTGGATCTGAAAATCAAGAACTCTCCTGACAACTATAGTAAAAAATAACTAGTTTTTTCCTTTCCCTTTCCTACCTAAAATTACTCCCATTTTTGTCATCTTCTTTTATTTTTACTCTTCATTTCCTTTTGATTTCTTAAGCATAAGGATCATAGGTTTGGTGCTAAGAGTTGGCTGACTACTCATTAGCTCTGTGAAGTTAGCAACTCTTAACCTCAATTTTGAATTTGAATTTTAATATTGTGGTGTTTTAATAAATCCACAGGCAAATAAGAATACCTAAAGTAGCAGATGAGAAATAAAGCTCTAAATCTACAAGAAAGAGAAGAAAACCCAGAAATAATGGTAATAATCCTATGATTAATAATCTGAGGCATTATCCAGACTCTGACAACAGCACAGGGGCTTTCCCTTTTGAAATGAGCAATAAATGTAAACCCCATTTCCACATATCCCAAAAATTTGCCTGTAAATCAGCTGTAAGTTAAAAATGTTTGGAAAGCATTTCCCTAAAAATGGGGGCTGGGGAAGGCCCAATGTCTAGTCTCTGGGAATGTTACAAAGGCCTATTAAATTTGCACGGAGCCAAAGGTATCACAATTTCAATTTTGCCTACCTGGAGTTATACTGAACTAAACTTCTAAGATGAAATAAACTCATCTGGACCTTAGGATGCTTCATCCCACTCTATGTAACTAAAATCTCATCACTGAAGAATTTATATATGCACTATATACAATGCTTCAAGATTAATCAGACTTTTGGTTATTTGAACTGTGGAAAAGAGGACTTTTGTTCCCTTACAGAATGAAGTCCGCAGGCCAGGTATGGTGGTGTGCACCTGTCACCCCAGCACTTTGGGAGGCCTAGGCAGGAGATTACTTGAGTCTAGGAGTGACTGAGATGAACCTAGGCAACATAGGGAAACCCCAACTCTACAAAAAAACAAAAAGATTAGCCAGGGTGTGGTGGTGTGTGCCTGTGGTCCCAGGTACTCAGCGAGCTGAAGTAGGAGGATCGCTTGAGGCTGGGAGGTTGAGGCTGCAGTGAGCTATGACTGTGCCACTGCATTCCAGCCTGGGTGAGAGTGAGATGCTGTCTCAAAAAAAAAATAATAATAACCAACCAACCCCCCCAAAATTAATGGAAGTCCACATCTTAACTCCATATACATCAATAATTTACATGACTGTCTTTCGTAACGCAGAGATTTATCTTACTCATTTTCATATTCCTAAAGTGTAGTACAGTGCATAGTAGTACACAGAAGGTATTTAATAGATGTTTGCTTAGTAAATAAGTGGAGATTTAAATCACTTTGGGATTAAATATATATATTTATATACAGTTGGTGAGCTTTGTTTGCAGAGAAGAGGCATATCATAAAATATAAACCTACAATCCCTTATCCTAGATGCAGATGTGTTGTGAAATTCTTAAGTATTCATGTCCTAGAAAAGTTATCTGGTGCATATATTATGAAATGTGAAATACTCAAGTGATGTCTATAATCAGGAATATTAAGATTTCTGCAAGGGAACACAAATATTCCTATTAAGTGAAATAAAAACTAAATACAATCTGCTCTATCTGCTGCCACCTTATCAGTGGATTCTGAAATTATGGATAAGGGATTATAATCATGTAAAACAGTTTTAATTAACTTTAGGAAGTTTTATCAGCTTTCTTCCTCAGCTATTTCTAAGAATGAAATCAAGCAGAATCTCAAAGGTCATAAATTGAGAAACTTAATACAGAAACTAAAAATGTTTAATTGGCTGCTAGCTTGTGCTTCAGTTAGTTAACAATATTTAACTTCCACGTGTCATACATGCTCTACAGAAGGGGAATAAAGATAAAACAAGGCAGACGTATTTGCTGCACTCAAGTTGCTCACCAGTTCACAGGACCTTCTAAATTTGTCATATACTGATAGCTACATCAGTCTTTCAAGGATCACCTGGTTTACTCCTACTTTAATCCTAAATGTATCCTCCTCTTAGTTCAACAGTATTTTTCATGATGTTTAAAGACTTCCTTAAAAGGCAATTTCATTTCTTCTTTTCACCAATCATCCCAGCCACAAGGAATATTAAAGATTATAGTCAGAAATGATTCTATGAATAAATAAACTCAGTGACTGAATTTGACCTAAGTTAAAACACTAATTAATACCTTTCCATAGTAATTCCAGCCCTGGAGGCACTAGATAAAATGGCAGTCAGGGCAATTTGGGAAGGTGTGTATAAAAGGTAGGCATCCGTCAATGCAATTCTATTAAGAAAGTCATCAGCTGTTTTCCTCAAAATCTCTGGATTCTCCAATATGGGGTAGCGGGTCTAGAAAGAAAGTTTGCAAATGTTACCATTTCTGAGGGTTTAAATGGAGTATAACAACAGTTTAAAATTACACAACTCATATTAAGAAATATGTGCTGTAACATATCTAAAGTTCCTAGCACAGTACCTGACAGTGTCCTCAATTTACATTAATTCCTTCTCTTGGTCCTTTTCCACCTGAGTAGGAAGAGGAAGGAAGGGAAGCTCTTAGAGATTCCACTGAGTCTAAAGTAGGGCCAAGAAATACATATTCCCAGGTAAATGATTCTCTCAGGCAACCCAGGTGATTCAAATGTAAGGCCACATTTAGGAATACACCTTATTTTTATATGAAATTCCTTCTACTTAAAATTTACTTTCAGGAAGAAGTAAATAAAAATGAATCTCAATTTGATTAGAACACACTAGACTTCAAATTCCCACAGAAAAAGTTTTAAAATATGCCCAAGAGATGTGGAAGACCTCCTATTTCCTGACAGTTCTTCATACCCTATAAAATAAACCATAAATCTGAAGTCCTCAGATATCCATGTTCGACACCTAAAGCAGTAGGAAAGCTTTTCTACACTCTGAAATCAAGTATTTAAGAGTCAATTGTACAAAAATGCCTCGCCTGTGATATGAGAAATTAAGACCCACTACTCTGACCACAATGCCTCCCTTTCTAATATATTTACTCATTTATTTCACAGCTGTTCTTCCTCCTCTGAACCTTTGCTCACTTATCTCTCTACTTGCTCCCAGTGTCCTCTGCTCCTCATTTCTCTCCTGAATTCCCTGCCCCGATACACTGCCAACAAATTTCTGGAAAAACCAGAAGTTGAACAGTGGTTGAATCCAACAAACTTCGCTTTGCAACTATACCAAGATTTCTGAGTACTGCCAGAGAAAACAATATGAGCAGAAAGTCTGGAAATGTTACTGTAAACTCATATTCATTGACCTCAGCAAGGCTCTTAAACACTGCCAAGCAACCATAGTATTTCCACAGACAGTTTACTCTCCCATTTTTCAGTGACTGCATAAATATTTTCCATCTGTCTTAACATCTTTGATAATTCTCAGCAACTCTATCACTCTCAGAAAACTATTTCTTACCAAAGAAAGGCGCTATTTCCTGCCAACACCAAATCCTGAGGCATAACAGTATCCTAAGCCCATAATTTCCCCTTTTCCACTGTTAAGAGAAACAGCTATTATTCCCTCTAAGGCCAGTTCTTCTACCTTGCTTCCAAATCCCATGCCAACCCCTTCCACCTTACTCCAAACAGACTATTTTGTATTTCATCTTTCTCTCACTACTAGCTCTTTGCATCAGTATTTAAATGTGCATCGGTCTCTTCCATAAAACAAAAACAACAAAAAAAAGTATCACCCAGTCAGAAACTTGGGGGTTCTTCCTCTGTCCTCATCTCTATATACAATCAATCCTCATGTTCTATTGATTCTACCTAACTACAGGCTGAGCATAAATCCAAAAAATTCAAAATCCGAAATACTCCAAAATCTGAAACTTTCTGAGCACTGATATGACACTCAGGAAATTCTCACTGGAGCATTTCAGATTTTGGATTTGGGATGCTCAACCAATAATCACAATGCAAATATTGCAAAATCGGAAAAAAAAAAAAAAAAAGTGAAATCTCAAATACTTTTGGCCCAAAATTTTTTAGATAAGGGATATTTATCCTGTATCTCTGAAGCCCAGGAAGCTCTTTCTGTATCCACAACCTTCATACGAGTGAAGACCACCACCATCCTTAGCTTGGACTCCTTTAACAGTACCCCGTTATTCACTTAATCTATTCTAATCCATTCTCCACGTTATGCCTGACATATACAGATGCACAGTAAATACCTGATCCATAAGGTTGCCAACATGATCTTTTAAAATTGCAAATCTAATCATGCCACTCTCTAAATTTAAACCTTTCACTGGTTTCTCTTTGCTCTATTCAAAATCTGTAACATTGTCTCTACAGTCTAGACTCTGCCTTCCACTCTGGCAGCAGCTGTCTGTGATCTCTTCCCCCTGCATTGCTAGGCTCTGTTCAGGTTGTTTAGCACAGAATGGTTTCTTGAATTTGAACTTTTTACCAGGGAAGTCTCTGATTGGAATGTTCTCTCTCCTATTCCTACTCTGAATTGTACTTTAAATGATACGTTCTCAGAATGTTTTCCTTAGCTCTTAATCTGTTATCTCCCTCGAAAATATATTTTCCCCTCTGTATTATTGAGCACAATGGATACATGATTGTCTAAAACCTTTAGATTGCAAGGTTCACAAAAGTTGAGACTGTTCCTGTCCTGTTTCTGGTTACATCCTCAAGCACAAAGTTTGGCACACAGAAGATACTCAAATTGAGCCACTGATCTAATATGAATGAACCAGTTCCTGATTTCTGTTTGATTCAACTTTGACTATCCAACTTCTCTTTTAGAGCCAAACAAAACAACTTAACATTTTTGTTACTTCTGTCAATGTTTGTTTACTTATATTATTGATGCCTACACAGAGACTCAAGTTCACAAACCTCTAAAAATATAAGTCACTTAGCAATCTTCTAGTTTAAGAATTTTTTATGGTTTAAATCAGGCCCAGATCCATGACAATATAATTCAAAGTTAGAAGAGGTATCTTAAGCCTCCATAATAAGCACCGTTCTAAACTCTCAATGGTCTTCATTACATCCCTGGACGTAATGAAGATCACCTAAATGAGAAACTCCATAAGTCCCACCCAACCATCTGAGTTAACAATTTCTCCAGATGACTGATGATGCCCACTGAAGTTTAAACACAACCGCCCTAGATGACCAGGCCAGACCCACAGGTCGTATCCATGCTCTAACAACGAGGATGACTATGAGTTTTAAAATATTGGATTCTTTTTGTTAAAGAATAGGAAAGGAGAATGTAGTATTAGTTTATTTTATATCAAATTTACCTTTAAGTCGATGAGGAAGCCCTCAAATGGTCTGTAAGGATTGTGGACAATAAGGTGGAAATTAAGTTGCTGTATAAGAAGTAGTTCATATTCTAGTATCTGTTCAAGTGCCTTCTCCTGTCCAAGAGGACTCTCCCGAAGGTTTCCAACAAACTGAGGACTAGATACATTGAATTCATCTACTTTGCAGGCCAAAAATGCACAAGTGAGCCTAGAGGAAAAAATGAAGCGGCAGGGGGTGGGGTTGGGGTGGGGCAGAAGAACATGCATATACTTTGAGAAGTATCTAAATATTTTATTTCTAAAAGTATATTCTATAATTGCCTAATATTCAAAAGTGACTGCTAGACATTGCAAGAATTTTTTTTTAAAAGATAGTTCCTGTTCACACTTCATTAAGAGACATAAGACAAACTATAAATAGGTCAAACCAATATTGCCATGGCATTCAAACATCACTGACTCAATGACAGTGTTATGTAGTACAACCTAAATATCTGGAAAAACAAATTAACTGAGGAATAAGAGCACTTTGTATAACGTAGATGGAATAGTTAAAAATAAAGCACATATGTACCATATAAGTATGGGAAGAAAAGTAGGTTAAAGGAACATTGTGGAAGGCCATCGGTGGAAGTCTCTAAGGGCATCTGAATAAGAGACCATTATTTAAGGGACAAATGTGTGAAATTCACCTGGCCAATTCATGCTGTTCAGTATGAGAAAACAGTAAGAAAGCTACTGCAAAAATCAAAGTTGGCAGTGAGATCAAGGGCCTAATCTTGACTGGTGGAAATGGGAATCAAAAAGAGAAAACAGGTACAATGTCATTGAGAGCAAGCTCTTTGATGAGTCTCATACTAATTTCATCTTTAATGATAGATACAGTCCTCAGCAGAGAGCAGCAACAACAGACCTTTGTTCAACTGAAATGAGTAGGAAGCTATAGGATCCGTAAACTGACTGGATGTGGGAGGGGCCACTACAAATGATTCTCAGTCTGAACAACTGGAAGAACAAAGGTGTCAAATAGAGATGTTAGAGAAGTAGCTAATTTGAGAAAAACAAAATTTGAATCTGGACAAGTTGAAGTTCAGATGCCATCAGAATTACCGAAGTACAGGCAAATAGAGATCTTAAGTTCTGAATTTAAAAAAAAAAAAAAAAAAAAAAAACAGAATTCAAGTCTAAATTACCCTCAACTCTCTCCTCCCAAAAAAACTCAAAAGAGTATAAAGGTCTTCTTAAATGAAAACAATATATTAGACAGACATACTCACATTATTATCCTGGGGTGATATTCCATTACTGAGTTATTAAGATAAAAACGTTTGAAATACATACAAGCTGTACCCTAAGGGTTAAAAAAAAATATATCATCAGGATCTATTCACAAATGTTAAATGTTAAATTGTGTGAAACAGAACTTATTTATGGAAAGGTTTCTTTGTAGAGATTACCCAGAAAAATACTAATACTCATTAATTCTTCTTTAATCAAAATAAATTGTGATGAATTACTACAGAAATGCCATAGCCAAAAGATCCTTTCCCATCCTTTGCTTGTCTATCCCTAGCCTACCCTGGCTAATCCTTCCTATGGTCACTGGATTTAAAAATACGTGAGTGTGTATGTTTTAGAAGTCAGAGTATCAAAAATGTCCTGAATTAGATAAATTCAGGAAGAAAAATACAAATGTTCACAGATTAACCAATCTTATAAAAATAATGACAAAAAAACATGAGCAAGGCAATAAGCCTTCTCTCTAAAGCCACTACATATTTGTGATATTGCTTTGTATCCATTCCCATGATTTGTGATCACTGCTGCCAACTGAATGGCAGAAGCAGCACTACCATTTACTGAATGCATACCAAGTGCCAGACTCTGTGATAAGCACAAAACTATCATCATGTTTTAACCCTTACAACAGCTTGGTGAAATATTGCTATCTCTACAGAGAAGGAAACTGAGTATCAATGAGGTGAACTGACTTATCTAGGTCACACAGCTAATAAGGAACAGGAATGAATTCAAGTAAGACCTGCCTGTACTTTTAACCATTATAGCATTTGGCTGGAACCCATGAAATAACCACTAATCTATTTTATGATAGAAAAAAGAATATTTCCTTTTAAGTATTTTAAAAGTTTAGTTTTGTCATTATGTAGAACAAAAAATTATTCACCAATGATAAACATGTTATTTAAAAATAAATTCCATAAAGAAGTTCATTAAAGGATTTTTTTCTTCATTTGATAAGATCACTTAAATTTACTGCCTCATTTTAGTTCTTTTGTAAGAATAAACCAAATCTGAAGATATAAACTAATCAAGTATACCTAAAACTCTCTCTGAATCTTTGATATCTCAGATGAAAAAAAAATTATAAATTCTATGGACTTAATATTTTCAACATACTTCAAATTTTTTTCAACTATAAAAATGGAGATAATTTCCCAGAAGATTATTCTCTACTCGGTCGTAAGCTAGTCACGCTGTATAACTTTAAAATTTAACAGTCTTTTACTTAAGATACACTTCTATATTTGTTCTTTACAACAAACCTGTGAGAGAATAACGTAAAGACATTTTAAACACCCTTCCACTCTAGCTTTTTTATCTTTCTGCTTTTTAATCTCAGCTACCTGTTTCTCCTCACGGTTGCCCACCCCAGCAAAAAACAAACAGGTCCTCAGAACCATACATCTGAAGCAATAAGACAATCTTTTTTAACCAAAGATAAAACTCCAGCTTCTACTAATTAAGGCTTAAAAAAATCTTATGGTATCAATTTCAGCTGGGGCATATGATTACCAATTATGAAAGAATGCATTACTTCAAACATTTATTGGGTGTCACAGAGTTGGAAAAGCAAGTAGTCTATGTTCTAGTCCCAGTTCTATGGCTCACTAGTTGAGAACTTAGAGGAAAGTAATTTATTTTGTTTCTTTCTTTATAACATTACCTGACCTCAAATTTTTTTCTGACCACAAAATGAGACTTGAAATACTTTTGAAGATATGATACAGCAATTCATGAGTTAAGGCCTGAATTGAAAAAGATATAATGTGCCAAAAACTAATTAATTGTAACTAACGTGAATTTTTAAGACTAGAGTGGACAGGGAATTTAGAAGAGGTCAAATTTCACAAGTCAACTAAAGGACATTATATTTCATCACTACTGTAACTTACCACAACAGACCTTGGCATTGCTGGCTTAAACACCGAACAGAATTCCAATAACCTTTTCTCATAGTATTTGCAGAGTGTCATTTCTTCATGAGGCTCAAGAAAGACTGGATCATTCGGAAGAACCTTTAGATCAACAATTACAACACAAGTTCAATGAATTCAATGAATTAAACAATTGTAAAACATTTTTCTCTATCCAGATTAAATTTAGTTTTTATCTCCAACGAAGGGGAATATATCACGCCTCGTTTTCTTTATAGATTCGCTAATCATTACACAAAATAGCTGTAGGAAAATAATAAACTAAAACTCTACCATCATTTCACAACTTTTCGGAATGTCAGCTAGACCTTTGCTTCATTATATAAACAATCACGATAGGCTATGTGCATATGCTCACAGCTGTGATATCATTATTTACAAATTTAAAAGTAGATAGACTTTTTACAAATATGATTGGAAAGCTTCCAACATTCGTTTCTCGGTCAGTCATTACGACACAAGTTGTAAAAAAACAGCAAATGTTTCAATAAATTTCTGTTATTTTAAGCTACCCAGTCTGTGGTGATTTTTTTAAGGCAGCCCTTAAGGAAACTAATTCAGGTGCTAAAATCAGTGATGTGAATTAAAGGTAGAAAGTAAAGTAATTCAGTGTTACCAATTTGGAGGCACTGAACACCTGCTGGAGTGGAGCTTGTAAGAAAGATTAAACCAGTCCTAGAGCTGTAACAGAAGGGACTTGGCTAGCGGGCCACAGTCCAAACCTTATCTTCAGTCACTTGGTTCGTATTCCGTCGCCGGTCTCCCGCCCTCATCCAACCCATTCACCACGAGGTTGCTAGAGAGCTGTTTCCAGAACGGAAATCTGATAAGGTTAGCTTCCCATTTTAAATATTTCAAAGGTTCCTCATCCTTTCAATGGAAATTTCAAACGCCTCACTTCCACTTACAAACAAGTTCCCTTCCTACCCTCCCCAGCCATTCCTGCACAGGTACTCACATTCGGCCACATACGACCACAAACACGTCCACGCACCAGCCCTGTAACTTCTGACCTCCCTCCCACTCTGCACGGTAGTTCTGACTGCCTGGAACGTCCTTTCCCCATTTTCTCCGCATTGGCTACTGGGAAAAACCTTCCCCAACATCACCGCTTGACAAGTGAACGGCTCTTGCCACGCACTACCTTAGCACACTACCTACTCTCTTCTTCACCACGTTACAAAGACTGGTTACTTGTCTGCCATTCGACCACGGGGATGGCGTTGTTCGTCTTTGTACCCACGGAACCTCGCGAGGTGCTCGCTTATTTTAATAGACAAACGCACTCCGCGCCGCAGAGGCAGAGAAATGAGGGAGTGAGACTGTCCTGGGAGCCAGAAGAGCTCCCGCAGCTGCTCAGAATTTAGTGACCAAGCAACTGGGAAACCGTCGGGAAAACCTCACCTTCCCGTTGGCCACCGCTTTGCATCTGAATTTGCGGTTGGCGTCGGCCCGCAGTCTTGCCAGCTGCTCCTCACTAGAGAAAGTCCAGTGCCGCTTCTGGCTACTGTTGTGGTACATTGTGGAATCGTGACCAGGTCCAGACAGCCTGCAGGATACAACCCAAACGCAGCAGTGCCGTGGCGTAAAGCAACCGAACCCCCACCAAAGATCTCGCGGAAGCCTAGGGCGCCCGGCCAGCCGGCGCGAGCGCGCTGACGTCACGACTGCGTGTCCAGCGCGTACGCAGTCGCATTTCCGCAGCGGACTAGGAAGAGACCTTATCCTGGGTTCGTTGGGGCGCCCTCTGAGACGTAGGTGGGCGGAGCCTACGGAACGCTCCTCCCGGTGAGCCTGGGACATAGCTCCGCCCCTTCCAGGCAAGATTTAAAGGAGAAGCCCGGCAGGAATGTTCAAAAGAGGCATACACTGAGGGTGTGGGGTAGGTTGATGTAAATTCACAGGGTGTAATCAGAAATTAGGAAAGGACTTGGTAGGGTGTTCATTTTTAAATAGAGGCCTCACTGAAGTTGACATTTGTGAAAAGGCTTTTTCGAGTTGAAATAGTAGGTTGATCAATCATGTAGGGAGATCATGGGGCCCAGAAAGAATAGGTAAGATCTTCAGGCAGAAGCATTCCTAGCCCTTTTCAGAAGGAGTTTGGAGATCGGTGTTCTTGAAGTACTACCAGAAATCTCTGAGAATGGAACATGGCTGAAAAACTTGAAGCAGTGGATGTGTATTGGCCCTTACAGTTTGCCACTTTTGTTGCCTTGTCTATTCTTTCTCTGTGCAAAAAGCACTTTCCCTTCTGTTGATAACTAGCCAATCCTCTCCCCCTGTTTTCACCTCTGAAGCCAGAATGTATGGTAGTTTTAGTTTTCTTGAGATTCCCATCTTCATTGCCTCTAGGGAATCTTACAGTAAGCTATCATAAATATTAAGGTATTTACTAGTTTTTAAATTAATAGGACTTTCAAAATTGCAGGTGAGATCCAAAATTTACATTGATTCTGAAGTGTCCCATTTAGGCATACCTTATTCTCTCATGTATTTATTATATATCCAAATTTCCCTATGGCAAATAGCTTTTCTAAATAAATAAATAAATAAATAAATAAATAAATAAATAAATAGAAAGAGAAAGATGATGAGACCTAGAGAATTTAGGTCTTGAAAAGCCTAAAAAGAAGTGGCAGGATGGCTTTAACTCTGCTTTCTATGAAAATATTTTTAGAGGCTTAAGATAGGGAAAGTCTTTTCTTGTTCATTTTTGTTGGGTGCAGTTGAGGTTAGAGTTTGCCACAGTTATTTGAATTCCTCAAACTTATGCCATTTGTGGTTTTATAATTTTGGCGATCCACACACTCAACATATGTGGCTAATCTGGTGTCGTAAATTGGCTAAGAGAGAAAAAGAGAAAGAGAAGATTGAAGGGCATGGCAAATTGATTACAACGAATTGTGAACAACCTAAAATGTTGCATATGGGGGAAAGAATAATTTAATGGAGAAAAACATTAACGGTACAAAAGATAGGAAAATAAGTGATCTAGATAATTAAATGTCTATATAAAGTATTAGACTAATGACAGTTATATATATCATATAAATTCTTTTTGTTTTGTTTTTCTGAAAGATATTTGACAACTCCTTAGTTTTATGTAAAGGAAAATAGAAATAGGCATTTAAAAGAGTTGGCAGACTATGATTTCTACAGGGATATGAGTAAAATTTCTGAATGTCACTTAGGAAAAATATATGAAAAACTTGGCATTGCTGGTGTAACTTTTTTTAAACCTTGAACAAATTTTAGTTCATGAAAATTGACATTGATCTTATTTTTCAGTTGTAGTAGGAATTGGGCTGTGTCTAAATTAACTGTCTGCAGAATACAATTGTTGCTGATGCCCTAACATTAAGGCTCATGTATGATTTTTTTTTATTAAAGTAAGCAGACTGGATGCTGTGACGGTCTCCTACTTAGCCTGATGTGCGACAGTGTTTCTTTGCTATTGCTACCACAGGAGGCACACTGGAATGTAGAACTTGTGCATTTACCTATTTCCATTTCTAGTTTCAACTAAAAAGCAGCAGGTGTTTCTCTTCACTTCTATTATTTTTACTTTATTTATGGAAAATTTCAAATATAAAGAATACAGAGAAATATATTTCAAAAATTATCAATACATGGCCAATTCCCTTCTACCCCCTCTCACACCTCCATTAGGTTTTTTTCTTCCTCTTCTTTTTTGAGACAAAGTTTTGCTCTGTCACCCAGGCTGGAGTGCAGTGGCACAATCTCTACTTACTGCAATCTCCGCCTCCTGAGTTCAAGCCATTCTCCAGCCTCAGTCTCCCGTGTAGCTGGGACTACAGACTCATGCCACCATGCCTAGCTAATTTTTGTATTTTTATTAGAGATGGGGTTTCACCATGTTGGCCAGGCTGGTCTAGAACTCCTGGCCTTAAGTGATCCACCTTCCTGGGCCTCCCAACTCCATTAGTTTTAAATCACAATTTCCCTGCTACTAAATGAAGATATTTCAAAGAAGAACAAACCAGCTAACCAGATAGAACCTATTCTTCCTAGAAGAGTAATAGGGAAATTCACAGCTTGTTGACAAAGATATTACTATTTCATTAGACACTACTCAGAAGTGAAATGTTAAGAAATATTTCAATGACTTTTAAAAGTAAATACAATCTCTTTTATTGTGCTGCAGTTGTTAAATTGTGCTATGGTATGTACTTGTAGACAAATTCCAAATATTTTGAGTTGCAGGCATTGCCTGTAAACTAAGGGTTACCAATCAGAGATTAGGTGATACTGAGCAGGTGTCATCTGTTTGGCTACCACAGAAATGCCCTGTACTTATCCACATGCTATTCCAAATTTCCCATAAGAGTATTAGGATTTCCTTTCTCTTGCTTCAGGACAGTCTTCCTTCTTCAGGCTCTACCTAGTGATCTTAATGTTTAGGGAAAAATAAAAGTGAAAAGGTTATATTGCCTGATCTTAGGAGAAAAGGAAGAAAAAGGGGAATTAAAAGTATATGGGAGTTACCAGTAAATACATTTGCAACTGAAATAATTTTACAGTCTAATATAAAACATCTTATAAAGTGGCCAGATTAATTTATAGTCCTCGTTTCTCAAATGCATCAGCATACTCATGTTCACACCATTTCTGATTTCAGGGACACACACACACACACACACACACACACACGAAAGGGGGATAAAAGAGACTAAACCACATCTATGCTCACAAAAAAACACGATATCTTTCTTACTTTAAAATGTAACATAAAACTGTATGCCTTCAGCTACTGACATGGATTTCTGACATTTAAAATACAGCTTTACAATGAGTATTTAGTAACCTTTCGCAGTCATATTTGGTTAATATACAATTAACAAATTTGTATTTGCAGCATTGGCTGCAAAATCCTTTCTTAGTTTTATTCTCAGTTGTCAAGTTACAACTAACAGAAGAAAAGGAGTCGCCTGAGGCAAGTACCTAGTTTCTAGAAAACAGAGTACTACTAAAAGAAGACAAATAAAAAGAACAAATAGCATTTAGAAAATATCATTGATCTATATGTGACCCCCTCAAAATTGAAATGCTTTTTCTTTTGCTTTAAGACTATTTCAAATTAAGGCATAAAGAAGACATGACAACGTACTAAAGAGAAAATCCTATAAAGCCATCTTCAATTCAGCAAATACTTAGTAAATCACCACTATACACAAGGCCTGGTATCAATTGTTAGGTGGTAGTGATATGGTGATGGGGTCACAAGAATGACTATCTCACAGTTCTTGTCCCAGGGTTCTTGGACTCTAGTAGAATTATAGCATGTATGAATACAATCCCCTCTCAACGATGGTAACCTTGGATAGGGCTGACACACACTCTCTCCTTTGACCAAAACTATAATCAGGCTTTTCTCTGAGTCCTCTGCTTGACTAAGCCTGATCTTGGGCTTTCCTTTCTGTTCTAGTACAGATTCTCCTCGACTTAGGATGAAGTTACAATACAAAAAAACCATCATAAGTTGAAAATATTCCACGTGGAAAGTGCACTTAATATACCTAACCTATTGAACATCATAGCTTAGCTTAGCCTAACTTAGACATGCTGAAGCCTAGCCTACCTTAAACATGCTTCTTGTGATTGCATGGCTGACTGACAGCTGCGGCTCACGGCCACTGCCCAGCATCAGGAGCGGGTATTGTATTGTGAATCACTCGCCCAGGAGAAGATCAAAATTCAAAATTGGAAGTGTTTCCATTGAATATGTATGGCTTTTGCACCATCATAAAATCAAATCGTTGTAAGTTAGGGACCATCTGTAGAATCCAATTGGAGCAAGAATCCTGCCACATCACTTTAATGAATATCCCCTACCCTTGGTATCAGACCACCCTCAATATCTTATCACCCTGGCCTGCCTTCAGCAATAATCCCATCAGGTCAGTTTAGCCAGAAATCCTTTATCCTTGGTGTTTACTCTTAGTAATTTTCCATCCATTGCTCCCCACCCTGCTTCTTGGTTATAAATTCCCACTTGTCCTTATTGGAGTTAGAATTTAGTCCAATCTCACTCCCCCACTGCAATACCTTACTGCCATGGTCCTGAAACCTATCTCCATAGCTGACTTTGAAAAGGTCTGTCTCACCATTCTTCACAAGTATCATTAATAAAGCATTCTTGAGAAAGTCACTTCAACCTACCTTACCCTAAGTTTCATCTCTTGCATAGTGAAGAAAATAGTTGTAACTACCTCATAAGGTGGTTGTGAGGATTAAATTAGTTAATACATGTGAAGATATAGCAGACTAGTTGACTTCTATAAAATGTTTTAAATTGTTAGTTATTACTTCGTTGACACATGGCATAGGCTAATTGGAAAAAATAATATTTTTGTGAATTTGTATTGATACTGAGGGAGAGGGCACTGTCGGTGGATAGGATTTGCTTGAGTAAAGGCAAAGGGCCACAATGTACAGGGTGTCTCTAAGGACTAGGAAGTAGAATCGCTTGATTGATTGATAAGAGGGCTTTGAATGTCAAACATTTTCAATGGGAGAATGAAATGATCAGAATTGCATTACTTTAATCTGGAAATTATTTGTGACTGTTTTGATAGTGAGGACTTTATAAACCCTCATTAAAATAACTTGAAATAGAACAGGGGGGCCGGGCGCGGTGGCTCAAGCCTGTAATCCCAGCACTTTGGGAGGCTGAGACGGGCAGATCACGAGGTCAGGAGATCGAGACCATCTTGGCTAACACGGTGAAACCCCGTCTCTACTAAAAAAAGTACAAAAAACTAGCCAGGCAAGGTGGTGGGCGCCTGTAGTCCCAGTTACTTGGGAGGCTGAGGCTGGAGAATGGCGTAAACCCAGAAGGCAGAGCTTGCAGTGAGCTGAGATCCGGCCACTGCACTCCAGCCTGGGTGACAGAGTGAGACTCCATCTCAAAAAAAAAAAAAAAAAAAAAGAAAGAAAGAAAGAAAGAAAGAAAGAAAAAGAAAAAAAAAAAAAGAAATAGAACAGGGGAGGTGATACCCAAATGCCTGTGTTCTTGAACTAGCTACATGAGATTCTCGATTATAAAGGGGAATTCCTCACTATGTATCCAGATAGAGAGATAGGTAGTATATCATGTATATCATACAACATATGCTCTATGAGGTGTAACCAATCCATATAATATATTTTTGTGTGAAATTATGAAGCAGGGCCTAGGAATTTTGGTTGATAAAAATCTTGTTTGAAAGTTTTTGCAAATGTAAAATTTACAGGACTTGGCAAATAGGACGGATAGGGTGGTGGGATGAAAGAGGAGCAGCAACTCTAAAAGGTAGTGACTTTCAAATGTGAATCAACATATCAATCATCTGGATCATGTTAAAACACAAACCAGTGATTCCAATTCAGTAGGTCTGGAATGAAGCCCCAAGAATCTGGATCCTTAAGTGTTACCTTGAGTTTGGTGAGTTTTAAGCTTTAGTGTTCGTCATACTCATATGGAAAGCTTGTTGAAACACAGATTGCTGAATTTCTCATTCAGCCAGTCCTGGGCAGGCCCAAGCATTTGCATTTCTAACTAATTTCCACGTAATACTTGGAACGTGGACCACCACAGTTTGAGAACCACTACTCCAGTTGATTTTTATAGCCTGGGTAATGGGGAGAATGATGGTGTCCTTATTGTTAAGAATCTTCGTCTTTTCTATTAGATTGAAGAAAACCATACTTTTATTCTTTGTTACCTAAGAGAAGAAAAATGGAGGATGCTTAGTCATTTGTTGGCCTTATCCAGACAACATGACCATGGTGAAATTTAATATCTATTTGAAAAAAAATGACTAATAACATTCTCACTGGATAAATAAAAGGTGAAGAAAAAATGTATTCTCTCATAGTTGGATTGAAATGTACTTTCGTTGTAGAGTAATAAAAATTATCAACCTCTTTAGTTATTCTTCTGTTGTTTTAAAGTCTAGAATTCAAATGATAAAGGTAATTGAAAGGATACTTTTTTTTTGGTTTATCTATTGACAGGGGTCAGTAAAATGTGAATTTGGCTCACAGACCAAATTCCGTCAATGTCTATTTTTGTATGGTCCACAAGCCAAGAATGGCCTTTATATTTTTAAGTGGTTGAAAAAAATCAAAAGAAGAGTAATATTTCATGACTCATGAAAATTGTACAAAATTCAAATTTTGATGTCTATAAATGTATTAAGTTATCCAGAGAAACAGAACCAATAGGCCAATAGGAGGGGTGTGTGTGTGTGTGTGTGTGTGTGTGTGTGTGTGTGTACATATACGTATGTATGTATAATACATAATATTTTGGATCTTGGAATTGGCTCACACAATTGTGGATGCTGAGAAGTTCCATGATCTGCTGACTGCAAGCTGGAGACCCAGGAGAGCTGATTGTGTAAGTTCCAGTCCAAGTACAGGAGAAGATCAATGCACCATCACAAAAAAAGTCAGGTACCAAGAGAAAATTCTTCCTTATACTGTCTTTTGCTTCATTTAGACTTCCAATACATTGGATAAGGCCCACCAACATTGGGAAGATCAAACTGCTTCACTCGCCCTACTGATTCAAATGTTAATTTCATCTATAAACCCTTCACAGACACACCCAGAATAATGTTCAACCAAATATCTGGGCACCTCATTGTCCTAGTCAACAAAATCTATCCCTTCTCAGCTTGGCATTCATATACATCTCCTTAAATCATATTTAATTTCCAAATAAACACAATAACAAGGTCATAACTCCACTTTACATAATATAACTATCTCACATAAAACTGAATATGCATTACCCATTCCCCAGAAAAGGAGATAAAGTTCTTGATGTTTACTCTTCTCCTTGACATCCTGTAACTTAAAAAATACTATGATGTAAGTTGAACAATACTTAAATATTATGTTAATAAATCAATACATTATATGTTACATAATAAAGGAATAAGAAAGGGAGAAAAAGATGTTTACTATACACACACGAACGTTTCATAACAAAGTAAGGGGGAATACTCCTAACAGTCCTCATTTATGTAACTGGTTACATGGTTGTAGTTGATATTTATAGCTACCTTCTTTCACTAACTATCCTGTGTTTTGTTTGTTTGTTTGCCTTTCTTTAGCTGGTTCTTTACCTGGTCAAGTGACCCAAGCTTTCATTCCTAAAGGATCTGGGGCATTAGGAGTTTTGCCTGGATTGGGTTGTTGTAATTTTACACTGACTTTAATTACTGGACATGTAGTACAGAGGGGCATCCTGCAGGTTCTACTGCATTTCAGATGTACTCAACCTTACTTCCATTGTGCAATAGCAGTTCAGTTTCCCCTTGCTAGTTCTGATCAGTCACCGCAGACAGCACAGCAACTCTCTTCTTTGCCTGTTGATTCAGAGGCATGAGGAATTCAAAGTGGCTGGGCAGCAGTTTTTATTAATTAATTTATTTTTCAATGGAACACTTCATGAATTTGCATGTCATCCTTGCACAGGGGCCATGCTAATCTTCTCCGTATCATCCCAATTTCAGTATATGTGCTGCTGAAGTGAGCCCAGTTCATTGTTGTATCTCCTACTGGAAGCATTTCTCCCTTAGGAACTAGGACTTTTAGGCCAGTAGAGCATAAGGTCATGGGAACAGGAAGCAAAACATTTTATTAGTAGGCCACGAGGAGTAATAGTGAATAAATTCATTCCTGCTTCTGCCCCTTATTCCTGGACCCATGAGTCTTTGCTATGGAAGAAACAGCTCTGTCTATATATTAGATGTTGATTCAGAGAATGTGCAGCTTTCTGGAGAATCTTGCCTCAGCACTGCAAAATATTACCACCTAGCTGGTGCTGTAACTAAGTTCTCCAAAGGCCATTCCACTGTTCTATCAAACAAATTACTTCAGGATGGTGGGCAACATGATAAGGCCTATACATTCCATGAGCATGGACCCATTACCATACTTCTTTTGCTGTGAAATGAGTTCCTTAATCAGAAGCAATGCTGTGTGGAATCTGTGGAATCCTGTGCCTGTGGAAAAGGAATTCTGTAAGCCCAGGATCACAGTTTTGGCAGAAGCATTGCATGCAAATCCATACTTAAGATGGTCTTGCTTACAGAGAAGAGGCATCAAAGAGCTCTTCAAGGATGCCAGGGCCCCCCTCACACATTTATTTCTCTCAGTACTGGAAGTTTGTTTTATGAATCCTTCCAGTGTGGGTGGATAGGTCTTACGTGACAATCTGCCTAAGCGTTTGAATTTCTTCCTCTACATTATACCAAGGCAAGTCTGACATTTTCAGTTCACTTACTGTGAGCCACCTTTTAGAACATGTTTCAGACAACCAACTGAACAAATTCATAGTGCCCTTTCCAACTTTCTGAGCTGTAACACGAAATGCAGGCTATGCTCAGTGAGCCCATATCAATAAATTCTGCCTGATCTAACTTTATCTTCCTTCACTTCACACTGTTAGTGTTCATTCCCACACATGTTTCCTGGACTTCTGTCTGTACAAATTAGAAAACTCAAGCAGTTCCATTGAAGTGTAGTGAGCCCTCTCATGAATCATACACTTTTTACCTCACCTTTAGGGGCCTGCTGGGACTTGAGTCTACCTATAGGTCTAGAAACAAAGAGAGGTGGGTCTTAGGACAGTCAGCATTGTCTTGCATGGCAACTGTCTCGTGGGAGGCCATTAAACTTTCCTCAGGCAATGCACGGTTAATCTCAGACTGGATTGAAAAGGCTGATGCCACTGATAGTAGGGAGGCCACTGACACTGGGGCATGGGGAGGCTGTTTCCACTGGGAATGGAGAGGCCATACCTCCTGGGAATGGAGGGGCCTCTTCCATTGGTAAAGAGACATCAGAATTTAGGGACACAATATCCTCAGCTTTGTCAAAGTCTTCCCACACATCCTCATCCTAAATCTTATTCTTTCCCAATCAATGCCCACACTTTAACAGTAGACATTCAACAAGGCTGGGAATTTATAATCAATTAAATTGTAATTTAGTCTCGGGATGGTATTCTGCATTCAATTTTCAACCTAGCCCTTTGGCTATAGGAGATAAGGGTCTCCTTTAGGACACAGATAGAAACTCAGGTCATTTATGTGGTGCTTGAGCTGTGAATTTGAATCCCTGAGCTGATTCTTTTCCTTCACCACTTCGTCCAGCAACAGTGGAACAACCAGTCAATCTTATTGTATTGATTAGTTTTCCAAAAAAGCTTGGAAGTACTGTATACACAGCCACCCAGCTTGTTGCTTCTTGGAAGTGGTTGATTAGGAGTGTTTCGTGCAGGTATTTTGTGTATCTCTGCTACCAGTTCATGCCATGGACTATGAGTGTTCCTATGTATATATTTATTATAAGGAATTGGCTCACCTAATTACGAAGGCTGAGAAGTCTCATGATTTGGATCTGCATTCTACAAGGTGGAGACCCAGGAGAGTTAGTGGTATAATGCCAGTGCGAAGCTAAAGACCAGGAGAACCAATGGTAGAGGTTTCAGCTGAAATGCAGGAGAAGAAAACAGTCTGACAGACAGTGAATTCTCCCTTACTTCACATTTTGTGGTATTCAGGCCTCCAATGGATTGATGGAGGCCCACTCATATTGTGGAGGGCAACCTGCTTCACTTAGTCTACTGATTCAAATGTTAATCTCACCTATAAATGTCCTTACTGACACACCCAGAACAACTTCCAACCGGATACCTTGCACCATGTGTTCCAGTCAAGTGAACATATAAAATTAACCATCACTTTAGTGAGTTTTATTGAAACAAAGCCACACTTGTTCATTTCCATATTGTCATCTTTGGCTGTTTTCAAGCTATAACAGCAGAGCTGAGGAGTTGAAACAAAGACCATTTGGCCTGCAAAAGCCAAAATATTTACTATCTGACCCTTTACTATAAAAAACTTGGCTCACCAATGTTCTAAGAGAGTGCTTTTAACATTTTAATATATGTACAAATCAACTGGGGATCTTGTTAAATTGTTGAATCAGATTCAGTAGGTCATAGCCAAAATTCTCCATTACTATCATGCTTCTGGGTGAGGCCAGTGCTGCTAGACTGAAAACTGTATATTCTATTTCTCAGTTTTTGCTCTTTTCATAGTCCCTAACTATAATGCCTTAAACTGCTGCCTATGCAGATTCTCTTTAGGTTCATCAAACTTAAATCCTGTTACTTCTATTTATTCTCCAAACTATTTCATCTTATTGTGAACTCTTCTTCCTCATTGTACTTACTTTGTTTCAAATTTTTAGGCTTTGAATGTATTCTGTGTTCCCTAGCTGTTGCACTTTTTTTTTTTTTTTTTTTGAGACCAAATCTCACTCTTGTCCCCCAGGCTGAAGTGCGATGGCATAATCTTGGCTCACTGCAACCTCCGCCTCCGGGGTTCCGCGATTCTCCTGCCTCAGTCTCCCAAGTAGCTAGGATTGCAGGCTCCTGCCATCACAACTGGCTGATTTTTGTATTTTTATTAGAGACAGGGTTTCACCATGTTGGCCAGGCTGGTCTCGAACTCCTGACCTCAGGTGATCCACCTGCCTCGGCCTCCCGCAGTGCTGGGATTACAGGCGCTAGCCGCCACGCCAGGCCTGACTTTTTAATGTGTGACTATCTTAACTCCTTCAAAAGATTTAAAGTTTAGATATTCTGTTTTGAGACATCTATTACCTGTTATGCTTGCATAGTGCCTAACATGTAGAAGGTATTCTCAAGATAGTTATTAAATTAATTACTGTTCCACACCTAGAGAGGATATAGTTAAATCAACAGTACATCATCTCAGTACGTGAAGTGATATTCTTAGTCATTGATATAGTTTTAGAATTAATTTATTTTTTCTCTTTAATAATTTTGATAAATTTCAGTGATAAGAATTATTCTTCTTCCTGAATAAAAGACAGTATTGAAGTAAAATACAAGTCTTTGGATTAATACATTAAATCAGGCTACAGAATTGAAATTTAAACTTGTCTCAAGCCTTGAGATGAAAAGTACACCTTAATTACGAACTGAAAAACTGCTTATTGTGCAAATTGCCTGGAGGCTGGAGAATTAGAAATGCAATGTTAATTTCACTAGTTTAATAATTTCATTTTCAGAATTTGCTTGAAGAGGTATTGATAAATTGCAATAGCCAATCATGTATGAAAGTTTACAGACTATGAAAATGTTTTATTTTGCCATTAAGAATCACACATTTCAGCTTTTGAAGAGAATTAGGTGAGTAATTATATAAGATGAGAAACCTATGCTGTCATAAAAATTAGCAAATTTACTTTGCTCTTCTTCTAATCAATTTAAAATTTCTACCTGAACTATTTTAGTATATTCCAAGAATAAAGGTAGTATGAATATGAAGCTGCTTTCAAGGAATCTTATAGATAGATATAAAAAGCAGTTATAAATGTTTGGCATTTTATGAACTTTTGAGTTCCTTTTTTTTTTTTTTTGAGATGGAGCCTCACTCTGGATTGCCCGGGCTGGAGGGCAATGGCGCAATCTGGGCTCACTGCAACCTCCACCTCCCAGGTTCAAGCAATTCTCCTGCCGCAGTCTCTTGAGTAGCTGGGATTACAGGCACCCACCACCAAGCCTGGCTAATTTTCGTCTTTTTTTTTTTTTTTTTTTTAAAGTAGAGATGGGGTTTCACAGTGTTGGCCAGGTTGGTCTTAAACTCCTGATCTCAGGTGATCAATCCATCCGCCTTGACCTCCCAAAAGTTCTGGGATCACAGGCACGAGCCACCGTGCCTGGCCAACTTTTGAGTTCTTAAAGCAATATTCTGTATATACTTTACCTCAAAATAAATATAATAATTTCACTACTTAATAAATTTTGAACTTAATAAATGCAGTAAGTACCTTTCTAAAAATAAATGTTGTACCCAAGGAAACATTATAAAGGAATTTCACATGTAAGTACTATATCAGGTTTGAATAAAGTATTGGAATTCTAAATATTTTCAGGTATGAATGCACATTTTTCTGCTAATCAGCACATTACTTTTGTTTTTTAAGATTGATTTCTAAACTAATATTTTCATGTTAACAGCAACCAGGATCAGAGGGAAAAAAAGCAATGAGCCAACTTGGCACATCATAGTTTATCCACATGGTGGAGCCATGTGGCTAGATCCTGGAGACACCAATTTTATTATCCTCATCGTGTTGTAATAACTCATGATAAATCCAACCAACCAAATTTCTTCTTCCTGTGTGCGGTTTTCTCTGGTTCTCTTAGTTTAGTTCCTTATTATCTCGCACTGTAGCAGAGTGCAGTCTTTTTCTATTCCAGTCTGTCTTTTATAGCAGTGATTTGCTAATCTTGGCTGCACATTGGTAACTCCCGGGAAATTTTTACAAACCCTCATGCTGAGGGCCCTACCTCAAGCTAATTGACCAGCAATCTGCAGAGTGGAGTCTGGACATTGGCACATATTTGAAGTCTCCATGTGTGATTCTGTCCTGAAAGCAAGGTTGCAAACCAGTGCATACTACCACTGTAGACACCTTTTTCAATTATAGATCTAATCACACCACTCTTCCAGTTAAAATTGTTCATTGGCTCCTCATCAACTTTAGGATAAAATCAACCTCATTAACAAGGCAAACAATTCCGTTCAACATCTGACGTTTGCTTTTCTAGCATCACTGCCATCTTCCACCCCACAGCACATGCAGAGTTCCAGCCTAAAGAATTGCTTGCAGGCTTCTAAACTTACCAGGCATTTTCACAATTCCAGAATTGCCTCATAACTTTAACAACTAATACACTAGGCACTAATTAATATTTATTGAATGACTAGATGAATACTATAAAATGACTTCCTCTTATTTAGGACACAGATGTTTATTTTTGTCAAACAACTCTCAAGTGTTTGCTTGCCTTTCAGTGGCTTGGAGTACAGAACGTGGCACCAGGTCAACCAACAGATGTTAACTATATTCTAAAGAAGACACTCTTTTCTGCAAACTTATTGAGTTCACAGGTAACATCAGAAACTTCCTTAGAAACAGCTGCTTTTACATTGTACTTCTTTTCAATCTAAAATTCTCAACTCTAACATTTCTGTTTCAGTCAACAGAAAATGGACTGCCTGCATGTGGATGATGGTGCAGATACGCTTTTTAAATTAGTGGATCCTCGTATTCACTAGCTAGTCATTCAGAATCTTTGACTTTGTAATAGTTCTCATCCTAAAACTGCCAAGGCCCTAACTGAACTGAATTTTCAAGAATGAATATTATGGAAGAGTAAGTGATGTGACTTTAGCCAGGGCTGCCTTCTCCATTAGGCACAGTAGGTGCAGTGCCTAGGAACCACAGTGCTTTTAGGGGCCCACGATTATGTTTTAATGTCCTTTAAGTTAGAAGGAAAAAAAAGACCCTTTGCATCAAAGAAAATGTTTTAACATAAAATAGTAATATAGTCATCTTTATGCCAATACAGTGATAAAATGCAATTTGTAATTCTGTTGTATTTTGGCCATGAAGGCAAAAGCAGCTAGGTCCCAGGAAAGTCATGTGGCCCTCATTTCAGAAAAATTAGGGAGGAGCCCTTCAGCCCTAAAATGTCTCCTCAGATGTGCCTGCCAGATGATGTAATGATGATAGCAGGTAGTAAATTATCTTGGTCTTTATTTTCAGACCATCACTATCTTGTCTCAGTACGGTTTCCCACCCCCTCCCCAGGAGAAGTAGAGTTAGTTGCTTGTACTCACATATCAAACAACTTTAGAATGTTCCTGTAATCATACCTTCAACCTGATTTTTCAGTGTGGCATGTACCTTTCTTATATCCAAGTGAGTCACTTAGCATGTCAAAGCTACTCCTTTTGAACAGACATATCTTTTTTTAAATCTTTTTGTTTTTATTATACTTTAAGTTCTGGGATACATGTGCAGAACGTGCAGGTTTGTTACATAGGTATACATGTGCCATGGTGGTTTGCTGCACCCATCCACCTGTCATCTACATTAGGTATTTCTCATAATGCCATACCTCACCTAGGTCCCTAGCCCCCAGTAGGCCCCGGTGTGTGACGTTCCCCTCCCTGTGTCCATGTGTTCTCATTGTTCAACTCCCACTTATGAGTGAGAACATGCAGTGTTTGGTTTTCTGTTCTTGTGTTAGTTTGCTGAGAATGATGATTTCCAGCTTCATCCATGTCCCTGCAAAGGACATGAACTCATCCTTTTTTATGGCTGCATAGTATTCCATGGTATATATGTGCCACATTTGCTTTATCCAGTCTACTATTGATGGGCATTTGGGTTGGTTCCAAGTCTTTGCTATTGTGAACAGTGCTGCAATAAAACATACGTGTCCATGTGTCTTTATAGTAGAATGATTTATAATCCTTTGGGAATATACCCACCTGGGTTAAATGGCATTTCTGGTTCTAGATCCTTGAGGAATCACCACACTGTCTTCCACAATGATTGAACTAATTTACACTGCCAACAACAGTGTAAAAGGATTCCTATTTCTCCACATCCTCTCCAGCATCTGTTGTTTCCAGACTTTTTAATGATCACCATTCTAACTGGTGTGAGATGGCATCTCATTGTGGTTTTGATTTGCATTTATCTAATGACCAGTGATGATGAGCTTTTTTTCTTATGTTTGCTGGCTGCATAAATGTCTTCTTTTGAGAATTGTCTGTTCATATCCTTTGCCCACTTTTTGATGGGATTTTTTTTTTTTTTTTTTTTGTAAATTTGTTTAAGTTCCTTGTAGATTCTGGATATTAGCCCTTTGTCAGATGGATATATGGCAAAAATTTTCTCCCATTCTGTAGGTTGCCTGTTCACTCTGCTGATAGTTTCTTTTGCTTTGCAGAAGCTCTTCAGTTTAATTAAATCCCACTTGTCAATATTGGCTTTTGTTGCCACTGCTTTTGGTGTTTTAGTCATGAAGTCTTTGCCCATGCCTATGTCCTGAATGGTATTGCCTAGGTTTTCTTTTAGGGTTTATGGTTTTAGGTCTTAGGTTTAAGTCTTTAATCCATCTTGAGTTAATTTTTGTATAAGGTGTAAAGAAGGAGTCTAGTTTCAGTTTTCCGCATATGGCTGGCCAGTTTTCCTAGCACCATTTATTAAATAGGGAATCCTTTCCCTATTGCTTGTTTTTGTCAGGTTTGTCAAAGATCAGATTGTTGTAGATGTGTGGTGTTATTTCTGAGCCTCTGTTCTGTTTCATTGGTCTATATATCGAACAGATATACCTTGATGTTCCCTTAATGGAAAGGTGCCAATAGTAGAAATGGGTATAGTAATAAAGATCATACTGACCTGTCATTTATACTCAGATTTTCTTAGAATCAGTATTATCAAATGCCCTCTAGTGAAAGAAATTGTCAAAGTTTTCAAGTTTATAAAAATAAATGTTTTTGAAAATGTTACTCATTGCAAAGTGCTCACATGAACTGAGCACTTTTGATGTCAAAATTCATGATTAGAACGTGGATGACATTTATGTACAATGCTTGCATGTGGATGATGGTGCAGATATTCAAAAACAAGTGGTTTTGCTTTTCTAATGTAAATTCAAACATGCTGTTGAATTAATTAACTAGTATTTCTATGACATTGAATAGGTTTAATATAATTCTTTATTAAAGATAAATAGTAAGCCCTACTGCCTGTATTGGTCATATCAGGGAATCCCTTTTCAGTGATAGTAATATTTTAAGGTTGATGATCCTTGATAACTACAATGTGTTTAGAATACATTTCTTGGCCACTCAGAGCATCTTTTTTTAAAAAAACAAAACTTCAGCGTCTTGTTCATAAATAGTAGGAATCTCTTAGCTGTGTAGATTATGGCTCCCTGGATGGCATTCAAATTATGGACTTGAATAAGAACTCTTCTTTCTATCAAAAAATAAGTGAATGATATTGACGTGGTTCGTTCATAATTTTAAAGTAAAGATAAATTCATAATTGTTTAAATTATTATTTTGGATATTACTTTGCTTGGTTTTCCCAGCATCCTTCCCTTCTTCTGGGATTAATAGACTACCTTTAGTAAAGATTGCTAATCATAGTACATTGTGCCCACAGTGATTAGTCCAAGGAGGGGGCACCAGACATATGTCATGCCAGTCAGACTCTTTCTTATAAATTTAAGCTTGAGTTAGAGGAATGAACCCTTCTATTTCAGATGGTAAAGATGTGAGGATATTAATCCAGCATTCACTAGTGGTAGTGATTCAGCCTTGGATTGAGAGTTTTAGGTAGACAGAGGAATAAAACACAAGAGAGAACCAAAGAAAAGAAGACAAGAAACAGTGTTGAAAAGGTTTTTAATGTCTGTAGTTCTAATTCCTGAGGTCCTCAAGAACTCTAATTTTTGTTATTCTCGGTCTTGGTCATTTATGTACAATCTATGAGCTGATCCAGTGTCCTTTAAAAATATCTGCAAAGTTATTGGTACCATTCTTCTGAAACTATTCCAATTAATAGAAAAAGAGGGAATCTCTCCCTAACTCATTTTACATGAGGCCAACATCCTGGATACCAAAGCCTGGCAGAGATACACATACAATGAAAAAGAGAATTTTAGACCAATATCTCTGACATGCAAAGCCATCGGCATGCAAAAATCTCAATAAAATACTCTGGCAAAACTGGATTCAGCAACACATCAAAAAGCAATCACCATGATCATGTTTCATCCCTTGGATGTAAGGGGTTGGTTCAACATTCTTGCAAATCACACAAAATATAACTACATATAAACAGAACCAGTGATAAGAACCACATACATTCCTAATTGATGCAGTGCTTTGAGCAAAATTCAACAGCCTTCATGCTAAAAACGCTCATAAATTCGGTATTGGAGGAACGTGACCAAAATACATAAGGAGCTATTATGATGTCTCACAGCCAATATCATACTGAATGGGCAAAAACTAAAAATTCCCTTTGAAAACTGGCATTTAAGAGACAGGGGATTCTCTCACCACTCCTATTCAACATAGGGTTAAAAGTTCTGGCCAGGGCAATTAGGGCAAGAGAAAGAAATCAGGGTATTCAGTTAGAAAAGAAGGAAGCCAATTGGGTTTGCAGATGACATGACTAAATATTAGAAAACCCCATTGTCTCAGCCTAAATCTCCTTGTTGATAAGCAACCAGCAAAGTCTCAGGATACAAAATTACAATGTGCAAAATCACAGCATTCTTATGGCACCAATAACAGACAAACACAGAGCCAAACTAAGGAATGAACTTCCATTCACAATTGCTCAAAGAATTTCAAATAATGTAGGTAATCCAACTTTATATAAGGGATGTAAAGGACCTCTCATGAGAACTACAAACCACTGCCCAGTGAAATAAAGAGGACACAAAACAAAATGGAAGAACATACCCATGCTCATGGATAGAAAGAATCAATATCGTGAAATGGCCATATCGCCCAAGGTAATTTGAGCAGATTCAATGCCATCCCCACTGTTACCAATGAGTTTCTTCACAGAATTGGAAAACTGTTTGAAGTTCAAGTATGGAACCCACAAAAAGAGCCCGTGATCTCCAAGCATAAATCCTAAGTCAAAAAGAACAAAGCTGGAGGCATCACCAATTGATTCTTCAAACTATAATTACAAGGCTACAGTAACTAAAACAGTACTTGGTAAATTGGTACCAAAACAGAGATATAGACCAGTGGAACAGAACAGAGTCCTCAGAAATAATACCACACATCTACAGCCATCTGATCGACCTTTGGACAAACTGAGAGAAACAAGAAATAAAAAGACCCTATTTAATAAATGGTGCTGGAATCAATAGCCATGGGGCAGGTGCTGAAACTGGATCCTTTCCTTACTCCTTATAATGAAAATTAATTCAAGATGGATTAGAGACTAAATAAGCAGAATCTTAATACTCATAAAACTCTAGAGGAAAACCTAGTAGTAACATTCAGGATATAGGCATAAGCAAAGACTTCATACCCAAAACATCTAAAAAGCAGCCTACAAAAGCCAAAATTGACAAATGGACTTATTAAACTAAAGAGCTTCGCACAGCAAAAGAAAACTAACAGAGTGAACAGGTAACCTACAGAGAATGGGAAGAGAAAATTTTTGCAATCACTCATCTGACACAAAGGGCCAATATCCAACCTACAAAGAACTCCAACAAAGTTCTATGAAAAACAAACAACCCCATCAAAAAGTAAAAAGGATATGAATAGACATTAAAAGAACATTATCTTATACAAAACAGCCAAATGCCATGAAAAATGCTCATCATCACTGGGCTATCAGAGAAATGCAACCAAAACCAATGAGATACCATCTCACACCAATAGAATTTTGCATGCATCATTAAAAACGGGAAACAAATAGGTGCTGGGAGAGGAGATGTGAGGCAAAGGAGAGGGAACACTTTTACACTGTTGGTGGGATTGCAAACTAGTCTAACCACAGGAAAGCCAGTATGGCGATTCCTCATGATCAGGTCCAGATGTCACCCATAAGGACCCATGTTTATCCCATGACAGTAGCATATACCCAAAGGATTATAACGCTGCTATAAAGACACATGCACACGTGTGTTTATTGCAAGCACTATTCACAATAGCAAAGACTTGGAATCAACCCAAATGTCCATCAGTATTAGATTGGATTAAGAAAAATGTGTAAGCAACAGAAGTAATACACCATGGAATACTATGCAGCCATAAAAAGGATTGAGTCAGTCCTTTGTAAGGCCATGGATGCAGCTGAATCCATCATCTTGTAGCAAACTATCACAAGAACAGAAAACCAAACACCGCAGATGCCCCTACCCAGTGGAACTGAAAATAAAATGGGATCACTTGACCTGTGGGAAGGGGAACATCACACACCGGGCCTATCATGTAGGGGACAGGGAGGGGAGGGATTACTGGGAGTTATAATTGGATGTGTTCGATTGATGGTACACCAACAAGGCACAAGTATACATATAACAAACCTAAAGACAAGTAGTACATGTGTACCCTACAACTTACTATTACAGCACACACATGAAAAATATCTGCAACATAATCTGCCTTCCTGTTAAGACCCTCCTTATCTTAAGCTTACATTTATCCATTCCTTTAAGTAGAATGCTTTAATATATTAACTAAGGATGAAACTTCAAACATGTTGTTAATTGGTAGAAAAATTTGAGGATAATGGAATTATAGGATTAAATGAGATAATATATATCAAACATTCACCCTTGATCTTAGTCAAAAGATCAAGAAGTGATTTTTTTTTTTTTTTTTTTTTTTTTTTTAATGAGACATCGCACTAGGCTGGACTCAAACTCCTGGTCTCAAGACCTCCTCCCCTGAGTAGCTAGGACTACGGGTGCACACCACTGTGCTCAGCTTTTTAAAATTTTTCTTAAAGATGGAAAGACAGACTTTATTCAAGGGGGACTCACAGTAATAGATATAGGAACCACTAAAATGGAGTCTTGCAGTGGGGGAGAGAGATTAGATTCCTCAAATATTTGATCACTGTCTGGTATATATTAATTTTTAAAAAGTTATTTTAAAATTATTATCTTTCTTAATTACTTGTACAAACATGCTTTGATTATTAAATTATTTCTGGACTCTCAGTTTCACAAAACAAAAGCAAACTTGAGTACATTTTCAACTTTACAACTGAAGTAGCCATTCAAATAATGGAAACCTATCTAGGGCCATCCATAGGGTGTGCAGAGTACAGGGCAAAACTTTTTTATCAGGCTCCTGTCTATGTGGTTAATTTGATTTTAAAATGTGTTATGAAATTCACAGGCACATGTAAATTACAGTGATATGTTGATGGTGATTTAGAATAATAAGTTGAGAAGGGATTCTTTGTAGTGTCTGCCAAAAACTGTGAAGGTTCTGAAAGTTTACCCTAATGCAATCTAACAAGTTAGTTTGTTACTATATCAAGGATACTGGCAAAAAACAGGAGACTCCTGGGTCAGAGACAAAGGATTTAATTGCTCACAGTACAGCAAAATCATGAGCATCCCCATATTTGCATTGGTTCTCCTTGCTAAGTATCAGGGCTGGATGAAATGGGCTAAGATGACACCTGTACATGCAGGGAGTTGCATTAAAGTAGGGGTCCCAAGGGTCCAGGACTCTCTGAGCAAGCTGCAAAATGTTGTAGCAGGTAGCAGATCATTCAGATCCCTCCTGCTACAAACCTGGAATCTTACTGTGGTCACTTTGACCTACTTAGTGCCTATGTGCCCCTTATCAGTAGCAGGGAATGGATAAAACTAGTAATCTGGCACACAGAGCAAGAATGTGCAAGCCTGATCAGGCCCATGGCAGATGACATTTTCTAATAGTATACAGGCATCATTTTTTCCTGTTCAGGTACAGGAGCCCACTCTTCTTTATTGTAAAATGTACCATTCCTGGCTACTTTTATATCGCTTACTCAAAGAAAAAGGCATTAACATTGTTATTACTTATAAGCTCATGACTTGCTGGAACCTGCTTATATTGAAAAATATAGATCTTGCTTCTGCAGTTCCCTAATACCATTTATTTAATTCTGGTTACATGATTGCTCATGACTTTGCATCATCCATAGTGCCTTCCATGATTACTGCCCCCCAAAGACTCTCTTTAATGTTGTTACTATGTTTTGTTGATGATGAACAGAAATGTAAACTTATCCAGACTATTCAGAAACGTGTGAACAACAATTCATTCTCCATTCATGTTAAATTTCTCATTTTAAATTTTAATGTATAAGCATAGAACAACATGACTTCCAACCATGTTTTCTCTTGAACTCCTTAGGCTATAATCACTGCATACCTAAAATATGATCTTCTTAAAAGTTGACTCTCTCTTCCTTCTATACACTGCCACCAGAGTAGAGAATAGGTGAGGAGTTTGAGGGGAAGGGGGATGGGATAGGGAAAGAATGGTCCAATTTGTGCGAGCAAGTCCATCTTACAAAAGCATGGCATTATCACAGTGATCAATAGCCAGAGTAGATACAGATCCAAAGGCCTTAGAGTAGATAATATCACCAAACCCCAGAGAATGGGGCATGGAGTCTGAAGAAGGGGTAGGTATCTGCCACAGGAATGGCCAAGGGTACATAGGGTAAAGAATACTCTTCAGTGCTGGATCAAAAGTGGTACTGTGGTCAGAACAAAGATGAGTGTGGGCCCACGTTCTAGACCACACACTCAGATCAAGCTCAAGTTTTAGCAGTAGATTCTTTGTAGCCCTGAGTCCTGAACTTGTCCTACATTGATAAGAGAGTCGGCCAACATCTGCTGCTTGTTGGTTCCATTCTGAAAACTCAGTCTTGTGTGGTCCCACAAAAAGAAATGCTGTGCTGACTATTGGGAGTTACCAGTCTTCAGTCTGCTCTCTTGGATTAGAGGCCAGGCAGGGGTCTCAGGACAATCCCATCCGCATGAGCCCTAGGACTCCATTGGCATTTGGTAGAACCCATATCTTGGAAAAGAGGGTTGGAGAAATACCTTAGTGGAGAAATGGAGAATGAAGACCTTGTGTTTTATGATCTGAGCTTGGAGAACCCTGCTTGGATGGCACTGCTGGTCTAGCCACTACCAGGCATAAAGGAGGCTATAGAAAATGTAGAGAAAAACACTCCAAAGTGTGAGATCCTTCTAGAACTGGAAATATGCAGGCCTATATACTATAGTCTGAATGCTTTTGTCCCCCAAAAATTCGAAGATGGAAACCTAGTCTCTAACGTGATGGTGTCAGGAGGTGGGGCCCTTTGGGAGGCAGTTAGGTCATGGGGGCTCCTCAGTATCCAGATAAAAGGTTACTGTCCTTATAAAAGAGACGCTATGAAGCTTGTTTCTTCCCTGTTCCACCACATGAAGACACAGCTAGAAGATACCATCTATGAGGGAATGGGCCTTCACCAGACACTGAATCTGCTGATGCCTTGATCTTAAACTGTTCACCTTACAGAACTGTAATAAGTTTCTGTTGTTTATAAAATACCCTGTATGTGGTATTTTGTTATAGCAGTTTAAACAGACTAAGACATTGTGCCTATCCAACATCTGAGACCACCATTTTAACATTTCATTTCCTACTTTTCATGTTTTTAAACTTTTAGACTTGAAAATCAATTTCATTTGTTTATTCTTTGCTCTCTTTCATATTTCAAAATATTGCACCACTCAGAATTTAATATTAATTGAAAATGTTTTTTTAAAATGTCAATAATTCCCAAAGATATTATATTTAACCTGGGAAAACAAAAGACATTCTATGTCATTGGGATGAGAATTGAATCAGCACCAGAAACTACACTCAATAGATAGTGCTTCAGTGTTTCCCACACTCCTGTTTAAATATGTATGCTTAATACTTCTATTTTCTAATTTTATTTGGATGACTCAACTAATCTGTAGTTGCTAATTAAAATAATTCTGTGGTTAATAAGTAAAATTTGCATATAATAGATGTATTATCCTATCAAATAATTAGACTAACTTTTGTTTTTATAGAAGTTTGTTGTGATCATCCCCATTATTATATTTGCTCCTCACAATAAGCTAATAGGTAGATAAAGGCCAAATAAATAGCTGGCTTTAATAGATAAGGAAACTAAGGTGAGGGACTTAATGTTGTCAATGGTTATATATTTGATGTCACAGTCATGAACAGAATTGGGCTTGCTGGACTCATCTGATGCTCTTGTGCTTCCAGCAACTACCATGTTCTTTCCCCAGGCATACCTATCATGATTAAGATAATATTTATTCTGTGTCTTTTAGAAGTTTTTATCATGCCAAAAAAAATAACATATCATTTTTCTTTCCTTCTTGATGCCTCTGTTGCTTCAAGGTAATATAGTTTTAATATTCAATAGTGAATATTAAATACATCTCTTACACATGATATATGACAAGAAATCCATATTCTGCATTCAGAGTTGTACTGTTACTCAACATTGTGATATATGTGTCAATGCAGAGAACACAACAGATTGGATCCTTCTGCCAGTCACCTTTTAACTACCTAAATTTCACAGCTTCTCAGGGATGCAGGCAGAAGAATCTTGCTGCATGTCAGATTTGATGCCCCCATTTCCCTTTCTTAATTCCGAATAAAGAACAAAAAAGATTAGTATCCTTATGTGGTTGCTAACTGAAAAGCAGAACAGTTTTCCCCATTTTCAAAAGAAGTGATGCTATCATAACCTGTCCCTAGGGCTCCAACAGGGCTTCCTGTCATTCTACAAGATCCCAGGGAATTGATAGGTTCATAATGATTGTTTAGGTGTGCAGCTGACATTATAAAGTTAGGGGATAGTGCAGCATAGTGGGAAACAGCAAGAGTTCTGGAGTTAGATGAAACTAGACTGATTCTTACTTTGGTGTTTACTACTTGTGTGATGTGGTCAAGTCTTGTACCCACATCGAGTTCATTTGGACCCACATCAACATGGTTTTTTTTTAAACCAGAATTTCCCAAGTGAAAATCATTTAATATTCTTCTTGAAATGATTTGAAACTGGTTTCTCTGACAGCAGACTTTTACCAACAAAATCTCTAAGGTTCTAACATGATTTTATGATAGCCCATGTTCATCTATAGATGGTTGAGGGAGAAGTAAGTTCAATGAGTTCCAGGAACAGAAATCCCACATTTTACACCAGTCCTTTCTAGTTCTTTGTTTTCTTTCTTTTTTGATGATATAAGTTCAGTTTCAAAAATACTTTTTCACAATATCTAATGTAATACGTAGGAAAAAGAGATGTGGCAGGCAATAGACTATAGTACAAAAAAGTAGATGTAAAACCCTTCTATAAAAAATTAAAAAAAAAAAATAAATCATGTTCATGAACTTCAAGGCCTCTCAGGGAAATGGTGCTGCTTGCCAAAGTCCTCTGCAGAACTGTGTGTGGTAAAAGTGTTACAGGTCCAGTCTGTTTTTATGGCCCTGTTCCTTCCTTCCTTCTACGTCACAATTACCACAGACAATTATTAAATTATATCTGAATTTATTAAAAGATTGAAGAAAACAAAAAGCAATGGAGAAAGAATTGTAAATGAGAGTGACATGGCTTTCCCATGGTCCAAAGGGAAAGTGTCCCCAAATTTCTACCTTTCCTGCAAGGCCTCTTAGGAAGGTGTCCCAATATCTAACCTTATTCTATCATCAGGTTTGTAAGAGTTTCTCCTTGTCAGTTTCATTATCTACTGTTAGAAACTTTATTTCCTATCCGCAAATTAGTCTTACTCTAGAATTTATTTCCCTCCCTCCTGGACGTATATTCTCCCAAGTATGAGTTGGAATAATTTCATGGGGGCTCAAGAAGGACAGTGCAGATTTGGCATTCACACTCCAAATCTTAGAGAAAGGTCTAGAATGGGTGTGGTCTTGACAAGTCTCATCTCTAAAAGTCTCTCCAATGGTGTGAGTTGCAGATGGGCATCCTTCATCTTAGCGTTCAGTGGGTAAGCTGTTGGATTACACACACACACACACACACACACTCACACACATACACACAGAGTCTCTCTCACACACACACTCATACACACACACACACTCCCCACACAAATGCATACACATCTCTCTTCTGGGCAAATAATGTTCAGGGACAGGAAAGACTAAACCCATAAGGAAGAAGAGAAACAAGTTTCTTCCCTATAATTTTCAAGGCCACTATTATCCTTGTTGTGGTGGTGGTAACGGTTTTTTTTTCATTTACTTCCTCATTTCCAAATTGCATCTTATAAGGCTACTGGGTATAAAGTAAATAACCAGTTCAGGTGTCTCATTATACCTGCTTTCTTAGCTGTATGTGACCAAACCGAAGTGTATACATTATTGCTCTTAAATGATACACCATTCTCTTTTCTGATCTTGGTGGCAGATGTTAGTGAAGAGGCAAGGAGCAGGGGGAATAGATTTTATTTTTCTAGTAAACAATTATAGAACTGAATTTCTTTGCTTAATGTACATATGGGGGTAATGTTTGAAGTAATGGTCAAATAAAATTTGTTTTTCAGGATTAGAAGATAAAGACACTGTGTGCTTATTTATAAAGTAACTGCTAAGCTTGATACGGAATTTTGGCTCTGCAACTAGACCTCACCTAACACAAATGTAGCAAAGAGATAGACCAATTATATGCACTTTCTTAAAGGATAAACTTTTGTTTAATGATGGATTTAATTATTGATAAAGAAGTAATGGGTTGAGACTATCAAAGCCTAGAGATTGTCTATGAATCTGTTATATTGAAGAGTATTTATTTTTCATTCTTCTTGTAACTTTTCCTTTTATAGAAATATTACTGTTTAATTTGTTTACTTTTTTACATGCAAAAACATGCAAAGAGCAAGGACATTGACTGGCTGGCAAATGTTAGAGCAAAAGTTAGATATAATTATAGCTTCAGATGATGTCTAATTTTCCTGTAGCAAGCAGCACAAATCCCTGAAATCAGGACCAAATGAAATCTAAATTTTATACTTGGCCATGGAGATATAAGGCTCCTTTGATATTATGTCATCCGTTAAACCTTTTAAAAATGTTACATAAAATATAACTAAATTTGAGATTTTCACCTTTAGTCTTTTATTCTGGATGAAGGTCAGATATAAAGTTGAATTTTTATTTTTTACTCAGCTATTGATTTTAGAAATTTATATTTCTTGTCATTCAGTGTGGGATAAATGCATACATATTTTATCATATCTTTTCTTGCATTAATATATTTTTTGTGTGTGGAAAACTCTTGTCCTTCAGTGATATATATCCTGACTGCATATAATTTTGAGTGTTTTTCACATAACATTCTCAAATTTTAACTCTCTGGTCTAGTAGTTTACATATTACAGGAAGATGTTATTTTAAATGGTTTGGCCTTATTTATGGGTTGAATTGGGTGGGTTTCTGGTACAAAGTAAATCACTCACAGATATATCTTGTAAAAATGAATAAAATACTAAAATCAAGTATCCAAGCCTATACCCTGTGCTATTCAAATGTAGCTAGTTAATATATGTTAAGAACCTGTAAAGATGTTGCCCTAAAGTCAAGAATTGCTATGCTGAAGGAGCTGTGATATCTGTATACCCCAGATAGTCATAAAATACAATTTTGAACTATTGCAGTGGTTTTCAACCTAAGCAAAATCTAGGGAGCTTAAAAGAAATCCCCATGCTTAGGCTACTCCTCCAAATAATTAAATCAGAAATTTTAGGGGTGGGTCTCAGGAATCAATTATTTTCCAATATTTTATTTTGTAATCAAGTCTACAGAATGTCTATAAGAATAATAAATCAACATTCACATTCCTTGCTCTACCTCACTGTTTATATACATATTAATATATTTTTTATTCTGAAACATTTGAGAATAACTTACTCTCAAATTATACAATTTTATACTCAAATATTTCTGCACATAACTCGTAAGAACAAAGGCATTTTTCCCTATGAGTACAAAACAAGCTGGGCACAGTGGCTCACTTTGAGAGGCTGAGGCGAGCGGATCAACTGAGGTCAGGAGTCCAAGACCGGTGTGACTAACATGGTGAAACCCCGTCTCTACTTTAAAAATACAAAAATTAGCCAGGCATGGTGACACATGCCTGTAATCCCAGCTACTCAGGAGGCGGAGGCAACAGAATCCTTTAAACCCAGAAAGTGGAGGTTGCAGTGAGCCTCAATGAGCCAAGATTGTGCCACTGCACTCCAGACTGGGAGATAGAACCAGACTCCATCTCAAAAATCAATCAATCAATCAATCAAACTAAGGAAATTTAACTTTGCAATAACATCATAAATATATAATGCACAGATAATATATATCTGTTTTCAAAATTCTCCACTCACTCCAATTACATCCTTAATGGCTGCTTTTTAAAAATCAGGATCCAGTCAAAGATTCACACTTACATTTATTTGCCTTGTCTCTTTTTTCTTTTCCTTTTTTTAAAATCAAAATTTATCATCTTTAATTCAATTTCAATGGAATGCCATAATTCACATCATGTGATGTAAATATACTCATAATTGGAAATATCACTTATAAAGTACTTTTGTTTTTATTGATTTTGTTCACTCTATTAATTTTTAACAGGCAAAAATTGTACATATTTATTATGTACAGCATGGTATTTTGAAATATGTATATATTGTGGAATAGCTCAATAGAGCTAATTAACATAAGCATTACCTCACATCCTTAATATTTTTTATAATGAGAACATTTAAAATCTAGTCTCTTAGCAATTTTCAAGAATATAATAGTTACTACCCACAGTCACTGTGTTTTACAATAAATTGCTTGAACATATTCCTTCTACCTAACCGAAATTTTGTCCTTTGACCAACATTTCCCCAACACCACCCTTCCCCCTCACCCTCAGCCCCTTATAAACACCATTTTCTTCTTTATTTCTACGAATTTGACATTTTTAGATCCTACATGAAAGTGAGATCATGTGGTATTTGTCTTTCTGTGCCTAGCTTATTTCACATAACATAATGTCCTCCAAGTTCATCAATGTTGTCCCAAATGGCAAGATTTCCTTTTTTTTAAGACTGCGTAGTAGTCTACTGTGCTATATATACCACACTTTCTTATCCATTCATCTGTTCATGGACACTTGGGTGGCTTCCATACCTTGGCTACTGTAAATAATGCTGCAATAAACATGTGACTGCAGATATCTCTTCAAAATATTGATTTCATATCCTGTGGATATATACCCAGTAGTGGCATTGCTGGATCATATGGTAGTTCTATTTTTAATTTTTGGAGGAAACTCCACACTGCTTTCCATAATAGCTGTACTAATCTACATGGAAGGGTTCCCACTTCACATCCTTGCCTTCCTTATTATCTTTCATCTTTTTGATGATAGCCATTCTAACAAGTGTGAGGTGATATCTCATTGGGTTTGAATATCCATTTCTCTGATGATTAGTAATGTTGAACATTTTTTCATATACCTCCTGGACACTTGTATATCTTCTTTCTAGAAATACCTATTCACAAACTTTGCCCATTTAAAAAAATCAGGTTATTTATTTATTTTGCTATGAGTTGTTGTAGTAGTTCCTCATATAGTTTGGATATTAATCCCTTATTAGATGTATGGTTTGCAAATATTTTCCCCCATTTTGTAGATTTGTCTCTTCCCTCTGTTGATTATTTCCTTTGCTGTGCAGAAGCTTTTTACTTTGATGTAATCCCATTTGTCTTTTTTGAATTTGTTGCCTGTGCTTTGGGGCTATCTCCAAAAAAATCATTGCCCAAAACAATGTCCTGAAGAGTTTTCTCCCAGTAGTTTTACAGTTTCAGGTCTTATGTTTAAGCCTTTAATCCATAATGAGTGGATCCTTGTATGTGAGTTAAGGGTCTAATTTCAGTTTTTTTGTGTGGATATACAGTATTCTCAACATCATATACTGAAAAGACGGTTCTTTCCCCATTGTGTGTTTTTGGCACCTTTGTTGAAAGTCAATTGTTTGCAAATGTGTTGATACGTTTCTGGGCTCTGTTCTGTATTATTGGTCCACTTTTTTTTTTTTTTTTTTTTTTTTTGAGATGGAGTCTCGCTCTGTCGCCCAGGCTGGAGTGCAGTGGCAAGATTTCGGCTCACTGCAAGCTCTGCCTCCTGGATTCATGCCACTCTCCTGCCTAAGCCTCCCGAGTACCTGGCACTACAGGCGCCTGCCACCACACCTGGCTAATTTTTTTTGTATTTTCAGTAGAGAAAGGGTTTCACTGTGTTAGCCAGGATAGTCTCAATCTCCTGACCTCGTGATTTGCCCGCCTCAGCCTCCCAAAGTGCCGGGATTACAGGCATGAGCCACCGTGCCAGGCCCCATATGTCTACTTTTAATGCCAATGTCATGCTGTTCTGACTACAATAGCTTTGTAGTATATTTTGAAGTCACATAGTGTGATGCCTCCAGCTCTGTTATTTTTGCTCAGGATTGCTTTGGCTATTCAGGGTCTTTTGTGGTTCCATATAAATTTTTAGGATCTTTCTATTTCTGTGAAAAATGTCATCAAAAGTTTGATGGAACTTGCATTGAATCTGTAGATTGCTCTGGCCAATTTGGACATTTAAACAATATTGTTTCCTTCCATGAATATGGGATATCTTTTCATTGATTTGTGCCTTCAATTTCTTTCATCATTGTTTGATAGTTTTTATCATATAGGCCTTTCATCTCCTTGCTTAATTTCATTCATAAGTATCTTTAATTTTTTTTTTTTTTTTTTTTGCTATTGTGAATAGGATTGTTTTCTTGATTTCTTTTTCTGATAGTTCATTGTTAGTGTATAGAAATACTACTGATTTTCACATGTTGATTTTGTATCCTGCAACTTTACTGAATTTAAAAAATTAGTTTTAATAGTATAGCATCTTTAAGATTTTCTATGGTTAAGATTAGGTTGTCTGAAAATAGGGACAATTTAATATCTTCCTTCCACTTTGGATGCCTTTCATTTCTTTCTCTTGCCTCATTGCTCTGGCTAGGACTTCCAGTCCTATGTTGAATAGAAGTGGCAAAAGTGGGCATCTTTGTTTTATTCCTGATGTTAGAGAGAAAACTTTCATGGTTTATTAAGTCTCTGTTCACCTCACCTCAGTTTGTGTGTCTTCTCCAAATCTCACTTTTGTAAATTTTGGAAAACATTTATTCCTAAAATTATCTTTATAGAAAAAGTACTTTTCAGATTTCTTGCCTTGAAATTCATAAGGAACAAAATTCCTGTGACACTATTTAGTTTAAAATAGAAGCCTGATCATCTGCCTCTCCTATGTATTGGTCCTTTATCACCTTGGCATGGCATAGAAGGCCTCTACTTGCTTTGCCTCAGTTTCGAGTCTCCACTATGCTGCATCCCATGCTCCAGACATTAGGAATTACTTCCTGTCATTCTAGCCTCTCTGGATTGATAAAGACTGTTGCCTTCACCTGAAATTATGTGACCACACTTGTTTTACTCAGCCTCCCAAATGCAGCCCTTGTATTGACCCCTTTTGTTGACACCACCTTCAGCAAGCACAGCTGATCATTCCTACTTTTTTTTTTTTTTCCTCCATAAGTAACCTTTTAATAGATGTGTCTCTATTGGGGATTTTCTACTGGGTTTATTTATTTATTCCATAGTGCCTTCCCCTTGATGTCCTGAGCTCTTCGAGGGAAGAAACTTTCTTAATTATTTTATTTCTGTAGTTCTAAACCTAGTGCTTTACACATAGGCAGTACTCTATAAATATGTGGCAGCTGAATGAAAGCTAGCAGACACAATTATTAATAGTGGTAAGAACCTAGTTTTCAATAAAGAGCTAGAATAATGTTTCAGTCCTTAAAAACAATGCTTCTTGCTGAGCGTGATGGCTCATGCCTGTAATCCCAGCACATTGGGAGACTGAGGTGGGTGGATCATGAGGTCAGGAGTTCAAGACCAGCCTGGACAAGATGGTGGAACCCCGTCTCTACTAAAAACACAAAATGTAGGCAGGCATGGTGGTGGGCGCCTGTAATCCCAGCTACTCGGGAGCCTGAGGCAGAGAATTGCTTGAACAGGGAGGCGGAGGTTGCAGTGAGCCGAGATCGCACCTCTGCACTCCAGCCTGGGTGACAGAGTGAGACTCCATATCAAAAAAACAAAAAAATAATGGTTCTTAAACTTCAGTCATTGGTTTGGCCATATCTGACATCACATAGTACAGGTATACCTCAGAGATATTGTGGGTTTTGTTCCAGATTACCACAATAAAGCAAGTCACATGAATTTTGTGGTTTCCCAGCACATACAAGTTTTGTTTGTAACTATACTGCAGTTTATTAAGTGTGCAGTAGCATTATGTCTAAAAAAGTACATAGCAATTAAAATACTTTATTGCTGAAAAATGCTAATGATCATCATGAGTCAAAATTTTTTTGTTAGCAGAAGGTCTTGCCTCAGTATTGACAGCTGACTGATCACAGTGGTGGTTGCTGAAACTTGGGGTGGCTGTGGCAATTTCTGAAAATAAGGCAACAACAGATTTTGCCTTATCGATTGACTCTTTTTTTCACAAAAGTTTTCTCTGTAGTAAAAGATGTGATTTAATATCATTTTGCTCACAATAGGATGTTTTTTGAAAATTGGAGTCAATCATCTTAAACCCTGCTACTGCTTTATCAACTAAGTTGATGCAATATTCTAAATTCTTTGTTGTCATTGCAACAATGTTCATGGTCTCTTCACAAAGAACAGATTCTTTCACACGAAACCACTTTCTTTGTTCATGCATAAGAACCAACTCCTCATTTGTTCAAGTTTATCATGAAATCGCAGCAATTCTATATCTTCTGGCTCCATTTCTAATTCAGTTCTTTTGTTATTTTTACCACATCTGCAATTACTTCCTTCACTCAAGTCTTGAACCTCTGAAAGTCATTCATGAGGGTTGGAATGAACTTCTTCCAAATTCCTGTTAATGTTGATATTTTGGCCTCTGGCCATGAATCAAAAATGTTCTTGATGGCATCTAGAATGGTGAATCCTTTCCAGAAGATTTTCAATGTACTCTGCCCAGATCCATCAAAAGAATCACGGTCTATGACAGATATAACCTGTCAAAGTATATTTCCTAAATAATACGACTTAAAAGTTGAAATTACTACTTGATCCACGGGCTGCAAAATTGATGTTGTGTTAGCAGACATGAAGACAGCATTCATCTTCTAGTATATCTCCATCAGAGCTGCTGAGCACATTGTCAAAGAGCAGTAATATTTTGAAAGAAATTTTTTTTTTCTGAACAGTGTGTCTCAACAGGAGACTTACAGTGTTCAGTAAACCAAGCGGTAAACAGATGTGCTGTCATCCAGTCTTTCTTGTTCCATTTATAGGGCGCAGGCAGAATAGATTTAGCATAATTCTTAAGGGCCCTCCGATTTTCAGCATGTCAAATGAGCACTGACTTCTACTTGAAGTCACCGGCTGCATTTTACACCTAACAAGAGAGTCTGCCTGACCTTTGAAGTCAAGCATTGACTTCACCTCTCTAACTAGGCAAATCCTAGAAGGCATCTTCTTCTAATAGAAAGCTGTTTCATCTATACTGAAATGCTGTTGTTTAGTGTAGCCACCTTGGTGAATGATCTTAGCTAGATCATCTGACTTGCTGCAGCTTCTACATCAGCACTTGCTGCTTCATCTTGCACTTTTATGTTATGGAGACAGAGTGTTTCCTTAAATCTTGTGAAACAACCTTTGCTACTTTCCAACTTTTCTTCTGCAGTTTTCTCACCTCTCTAAGCCTTCACAGAATTGAAGATGGTTAGGGCCTTGCTCCAGATTAGGATTTGGCATAGGGGCTGTTGTGGCTGGTTTCATTTATTCAGACCACTCAAACTTTCTCCATATTGGCAATACGTTTGTTTCACTTCTATTTTAATCATTTGTGTATTCACTACAGTAGCACTTTTAGTTTCCTTTAAGATCTCTTCCTTTGCATTCACAACTTGACTAACTGTTTGGCACAAAAGGTGTCTACCCATTTCAGCTTTTGACATATCTTCCTCGCTAAGTGTAATTATTTCTAGCTTTTGATGTAAAGTGAGAGACCTGTGACTCTTCCTTTCACTTGACCACTTAGAGGCTATTGTATGGTTATTAGCTGGCCTAACTTCAATATTGGTGTGTCTCAGGGAATAGGGAGGCCTGAGAAGAGGGAGAGAGATGGGGAATAGCTGGTGAGTGGAGGAGTCAGAACACACACATTCACCGATTAAGTTTGCTGTCTTCTATGGGTGTGGTTTGTGGTGCCCCAAAACAATTACAATAGCAACATCAAAGATCACTGATCACAGATCACCATAACAGATATTATAATAATCAAATGTTTGAAATGTTGTGAGAAATACCATAATGTGGTAGTACACTTTATTTTTAAATATACATTAAAATATTCAGAACAAAAATTTTAAAGACAGCTTGTCTCTAAAAATCAACTGTCTTAAACATACTTTTCTATCCCAATAGTACACATATTAATATTTTGAAATTTTTTTCTAATATAAAGCTTTGGCAATTCTTAAATGCCTACAGCCACTGAACATTTTGTAGCTACAAAGCAGATTTTATAATATCTGAGTTTAGAAAACCAACAACAAAAATTTATAGGTCAAATGAGTCTCCTATTGTTGACACATAAAGTTAGGTTCAAGAGATAAATTGCCTTACCAACGTTTTTACTGGGCCATCACACTTTTATTAGCCTCATCTACTCTTTCTAATATCACAACAGTGTTGCTGTAGTGGCAGGCAAAATCATCCAGATGTTGCCAGATCAGTCAATCAAATCATTCAATCAACTAAGGCATACACAATTATACACATATGTGTATGTTAGGTCATGTGCAGAATACATAAAACAATAAGCTCAACATTTGCCTTCAAGGAATGTAGAGTTTAATTGCATATGTTAGTTGTATTAAATCTTAAAGCTTTTAATCAGATGATTAAATATTAAGCATCATACATATTAAGAATATAGGAGTTTATAATAGGGTAGCATAACTATTATCAGCTAGATAAGTCAAGCAAGCCCTCTTGGTGGAAGTGACATTTGAGCTGAGAATTATAGGACAGAGATTTAGATAGGCAACTCTGAAATAAAGAGCTACAATAGAAAATTTTCTGTGCTCAGTGGATTATGAATAGATTCATTCAATCAATTCATTTACTCAGTCATTTCATTGTGTATTAAACAACTATATAGTGAGCACCTGGCACATAGCAGGTACTCAAGCAGTCGGTGGAGATAAAAAAAAATGTCAATGTGAAACCCCGTCTCTACTAAAAATACAAAAAATTAGCCGGGCGTGGTGGCGGGCACTTGTAGTCCCAGCTACTCGGGAGGCTGAGGCAGGAGAATGGCGTGAACCCGGGAGGCGGAACTTGCAGTGAGCGGAGATCGTGCCACTGCACTCCAGCCTGAGCGACAGAGCGAGACTGCATCTCAATAAATAAATAAATAAATAAATAAATAAATAAATAAATAAATAAAGGTCAATGAAATAGGCACAGTCCTTGCCACAGTGGAATTACAATATGGCAGGGTCGGGGAATGGGAAATAAGTCTGGAACTTGACTACAGGGACTTGTAGGCTGTGTTAAAGAGTTTTATCTTTATTGTAAGAGCAAAGAGGAAACTACGGAAGGTATTTTAAGCCAGGTGGTGACATGATTAGATTTGTCTTTTGAAAATAATTCCGATGCAGAAAAGGCTTTTGACAAAATTCAACAGCCCTTCATGCTAAAAACGCTCAATAAATTCGGTATTGATGGAACGTACCTCAAAATCATAAGAGCTATTTATGACAAACCCACAGCCAATATCATACTGAATGGGCAAAAACTGGAAAAATTCCCTTTGAAAACTGGCACAAGACAGGGATGCCCTCTCTCACCACTCCTATTCAACATAGTGTTGGAAGTTCTGGCTAGGGCAATTAGGCAAGAGAAAGAAATCAGGGGTATTCAGTTAGGAAAAGAAGAAGTCAAATTGTCCCTGTTTGCAGATGACATGATTGTATATTTAGAAAACCCCATTGTCTCAGCCCAAAATCTCCTTAAGCTGATAAGCAACTTCAGCAAAGTCTCAGGATACAAAATTAATGTGCAAAAATCACAAGCATTCTTATACACCAATAACAGACAAACACAGAGCCAAATCATGAATGAACTTCCATTCACAATTGCTTCAAAGAGAATCAAATACCTAGGAATCCAACTTACAAGGGATGTAAAGGACCTCTTCAAGGAGAACTACAAACCACTGCTAAGTGAAATCAAAGAGGACACAAACAAATGGAAGAACATACCATGCTCATGGATAGGAAGAATCAATATCGTGAAAATGGCCATACTGCCCAAGGTAATTTATAGATTCAATGCCATCCCCATCAAGCTACCAATGAGTTTCTTCACAGAATTGGAAAAAACTGCTTTAAAGTTCATATGGAACCAAAAAAGAGCCCGCATCTCCAAGACAATCCTAAGTCAAAAGAACAAAGCTGGAGGCATCACGCTACCTGACTTCAAACTATACTACAAGGCTACAGTAACCAAAACAGCATGGTACTGGTACCAAAACAGAGATATAGACCAATGGAACAGAACAGAGTCCTCAGAAATAATACCACACATCTACAGCCATCTGATCTTTGACAAACCTGAGAGAAACAAGAAATGGGGAAAGGATTCCCTATTTAATAAATGGTGCTGGGAAAATTGGCTAGCCATAAGTAGAAAGCTGAAACTGGATCCTTTCCTTACTCCTTATACGAAAATTAATTCAAGATGGATTAGAGACTTAAATGTTAGACCTAATACCATAAAAATCCTAGAGGAAAACCTAGGTAGTACCATTCAGGACATAGGCATGGGCAAAGACTTCATGTCTAAAACACCAAAAGCAACGGCAGCAAAAGCCAAAATTGACAAATGGGATCTCATTAAACTAAAGAGCTTCTGCACAGCAAAAGAAACTACCATCAGAGTGAACAGGCAACCTACAGAATGGGAGAAAATGTTTGCAATCTACTCATCTGACAAAGGGCTAATATCCAGAACCTACAAAGAACTCAAACAAATTTACAAGAAAAAAACAAACAACCCCATCAAAAAGTGGGCAAAGGATATGAACAGACATTTCTCAAAAGAAGACATTCATACAGCCAACAGACACATGAAAAAATGCTCATCATCACTGGCCATCAGAGAAATGCAAATCAAAACCACAATGAGATACCATCTCACACCAGTTAGAATGGCGATCATTAAAAAGTCGGGAAACAACAGGTGCTGGAGAGGATGTGGAGAAATAGGAACACTTTTACACTGTTGGTGGGATTGTAAACTAGTTCAACCATTATGGAAAACAGTATGGCGATTCCTCAAGGATCTAGAACTAGATGTACCATATGACCCAGCCATCCCATTACTGGGTATATACCCAAAGGATTATAAATTATGCTGCTCTAAAGACACATGCACACGTATGTTTATTGCAGCACTATTCACAATAGCAAAGACTTGGAATCAACCCAAATGTCCATCAGTGACAGATTGGATTAAGAAAATGTGGCACATATACACCATGGAATACTATGCAGCCATAAAAAAGGATGAGTTTGCGTCCTTTGTAGGGACATGGATGCAGCTGGAAACCATCATTCTCAGCAAACTATCACAGGAACAGAAAACCAGACACCGCATGTTCTCACTCATGGGTGGGAACTGAACAACGAGATCACTTGGACTCAGGGGGGGGAACATCACACACCGGGGCCTGTCATGGGGAGGGGGGAGGGGGGAGGGATTGCATTGGGAGTTATACCTGATGTAAATGACGAGTTGATGGGTGCAGCAGACTAACATGGCACAAGTATACATATGTAACAAACCTGCATGTTATGCACATGTACCCTACAACTTAAAGTATAATAATAATAAATAAATTAAAAAAAAAAAAAAAAAAGAAAATAATTCCGGAGGTAATATGGGCAAAAGGTATTGGACGGTGGTTACAGTGGATACGGATCTTTGGAGGCCAGTAGAGAATAAAATCAAAGGATGATGGTATTCTAGACAAAAACCATTGCAGTGGACCTGGAGAGATAATAGGAGGAGGAATATATTTAGTAGGTAAGAATGACATGAATCGGTGATAAATTGGATATGTGGGACAAGCAAGAAGAAATGTCAAGGATAACCCTTGGGTTTTTGACTTGCACAATGAGATGGAAGCTAGAACTATCAACTGATAAGGAATAGCAGAACAGAAAAAAATTAGAAGATCATGAGTTCTCTTTGGCTAGGTCCCAGCTAAGGTATCTCTGAGACACCCAGGAGATGAATTTAAATATATTGATATACTTATAGGTCTAGAACAAGGAATTATACATTTGTGTGTTATCTGTTATGTCATTTATTCATTATGTCAAATCAGAATAAGATGCTGATTTGGATTTAGGAGTGCAAGAAGTTTATTGATCAGGGATGTAGAAGGTTGATAATACCTATGAGAAAGATAAAGGAGAAAACATGATTGGGCATGAGAAGCTTTCAGACCCTGGTGCTAATCTGACATCTAACAGGAAAGGAGCAGAATTGGGCAGCAAGAGCCTTAAACTGTGATGTAAATATGACAGAGTCCTGGCCAACTCAATTGTGATCCCCAGACCAAAGACTGGCCATTAAAGAAGGCTCTCATTGGACAGAGTGCATAGGCCCTGGTACACTCACTGTGCTCAGTCATTGGCTGGGTGTTTGCCAAGAAAGCATAATCTTAGCTGAAACACTGCAGTGAATCCAGAAAGAACTGCAGTGGAGATGTCACCTAACAGTCCTCCTTACTACTGAATGACAAGTCCTTTCTTGAAGGGAGATGTGAATGGCACACCTTCCTGGTTGTCACATCTAGTACAGATGCAAACTGAAGACACACATGTGGATGAGATGCCTTAGCAGAAAATTCAGTGTGAGATATTTAAATTAGGATTTATTAAAGAATGGTTGTATTTAGGTGAACAGTGGAAAAGTCAGATGAAAACTATGTTTTAAGTGTTCCAATGACAAATAAGAGGTTTGACTAGTACATCTATATATTTATCTATTTTCCAAATTGTTCTAAGGTATAATTGAATCACTCTCTACAACTGTGTCCTGTATAATAATAACATACATTTAAAACAAATGATGAAGAAACCTGGACAAAAGAATGAATGCAGGGGGAAAACAATATAGCAGGAGTGAGTTGTTTCCAAAATCATGTCACAAAATTCTGTACACAGAATTAGAAGTAGGTGCAAACATGGCTCTAAACTAATTGCCAATGCAAAGATGAAAATATGATTTGCAGTGTCTATAAGACAAAAATACATCAATTGTTTAAGAGAAACTCATTTTTCTGATACTGAGATTAAGAAAGACCTATAGGTCTTAATGAAGAGCATACCATATAATGTAAGGGATAACACAATCATCTTTACAATAAACACTGGAAAGAGATATATAATCCTATTCTTAAATTTTCCACCAGATTGATTCATGAAATTCTATGTGGGGCCCTAATGACTAAATTTAACAATAGATTTAAGAGAATTAAGAGGTGACAAATAAACTGAATGTCCTATAGACACTCCAAACTGGATTAGGGTTTAAATCATCTCATGAAACCTGAGGACCCCGATACAGAGACATGACTCAGAGTGTAAGCACCACTACTTCCCCACAGAATTGGCCCAAGGGGCTATCAGTGAACCAAATTAATAATGTAATTAAGGAGTAGATTTTGTTTCTTTGTATATATTGTACAAATAAGAGCTCCTTGCCTTAAGTAGTCTAGGTCTTTGACTGGGGCTTCAGAAATTTCAGCATTGGAAAAATTTAAAGCAGATAGTGAACCAAATATTTATCTCTGTTTTTAAAAAAATATTTAAAAAGAAAACCCCTAATCTCAATGAAGTGTTCATAGGACATCTAACCTATTATATTTCTAAACTTAACCTTAAGAAATCATCACAGAAAATCTATATTTGAGATTTTCTCTTGATTATAATTTTCTCATATGGTGATTTAAAATTATGTCAACAAATTATTTGATTCTTCCTTCAAGAGGTGGAGGTTAATTCTGCTACTTCTTGGATTTGGTGACTTCTTTCTAATGAATAGAATAAATCCTAAGTGGTAGTATGTTTTAGTGAATATTCTTAAATACATTTAGTAAATGTGAATATGTTCTCCTTAAATTTTATCCATTTATCTAATGTATATATCCTTCTTAGTATTTTAAAAAATACTCAAACATTTGAAAGCTGAGTAATAACAAGGTTTAATCTCCTTATTTTCTGATATATTTATTATGTTCCTAAATATATGAGTTAATATAATTTTGATGAGTGTCATTTTATGAAGCAGCATGATACAATGGTCCAAACTCTGCAGCTTATTGGTTGTGTAAACTTGGACAAGTTATTCAGCATGACTGTGCTTCAGTTTCCTTCTTTGTAAATGGGGGTAATAATAAAATATACCTCATAAGATTGTGTGAAGAGTAAATAACTAATATAAAGCACATAAAATAGTGCTTGACATATTTTGAGTCCTCAATAAATGTTGGGAAAGAAAATATTCGATTAAGTAGATATTTAAAATATTTGTTTTTATTAAAAATATTCTATTTCTTTTGACTTTTTAATAACAGCCATTCTGACTGGTGTGAGATGGTATCTCATGATGGTTTTGATTTGAATTTCTCTGATGATTAGTGATGCTGGGAATTTTTTCTTGTGTTTTTTGGCCACTTGTATGTCTCCCTTTGAGGAGTGTCTGTTCATGTCCTTTGCTGATTTTTTGTAACAGGGTTATTTGTTTGTTGCTTGTTGATTTATTTAAGTTCCCTATAGATTCTGGATATTAGGTCTTTGTTGGATGCATAGTTTGCAAATATCTTCTTCCATTTTGTAGGTTACCTGTTTACTTTGTTGATAGTTTCTTTTGATGTTCAGAAGATCTTTAGTTTAATTAGGTCCCACTTGTCCATTTTTGTTGTTGTTGTTGTTGTCATTGCAATTGCTTTTAGGGACTTAGCAGGGAAAAGAGAAAAGGGAATTCTTACACACTGTTGGTAGAATGTAAATTAGTTTAGCCATTGTGGAAAGCAGTCTGGAGATTTCTCAAATAACTTAAAACAGAGCTACCATTTGATCCAGCAATCCTATTACTATTGAGTATATACCCAAAGGAAAATAAATCATTCTTCCAAAAAGACACATGCACTTGTTCGTTCATCACTGCACTATTCACAATAGCAAGACATGGAATCAACCCAGGCACCCATCAAAGGTAGATTGGTTGAAGAAAATGTGGCATATATACACCATGGAATGCTGTGCACCCAGAAAAAAGAAATCATGTCCTTTGCAGCAACAGGAATGCAGTTGGAGGCCATAGTCCTAAGTAAATTAATGAAGGAACAGAAAACCAAATATTGCATGTTCTCACTTATAAGTGGGAGCTAAACATTGAGCACACATTGACATAAATATGGGAAAAAACAGACACTGCAGACTACTAGAGAGGGGAGAGAAGGAGGGGGCATGGGTTAAGAAACAACCTATTGGATACTATGCTCACTATCTAGGTGACAGGAACCACACCTGAAGCCTCAACATCACACAATAGCCCCATGTAGCAAACCTGCACATATACCCCCAGTATCTAAAATAAAAGTTGACATGTAAAATATATGTATTTGAAAAGAATATTTTAAGAATGTACTTTAGAATATCCTTTAGAATTTTTTTTTGGTAAAGTTGGTCCAACAGTCAATTTTGCCGTTCAGGAATTGGTTGCCAAACTAATTGATTTTTAGTAGATTGATTTTCTATGAATTTCTACACTTTTGTTGATTATTATTCTCTATTTATGTATCTATTATTTGTGATGGTGATTTAAAATTTAATTTCTCCAAAAATCATGCCCCAGATGTGGTAGAGGATTAAGTATGCAATTATTATTTTGAAAGGCAGTAATTAGTATAAAAACTCCCGGAAAAACATCAAAAAAGGTACTTAGTGAAAACCTGACTAGAAATCTGATCTATTCACCAACCAGAGAAAATTTCTGTGATATTTTACATCTCTAACTGAAAAATTAGATATTAAGAACATATTGTTATATTATTTTCAAACTTGCTTATAAAATTACACAAATAGATGTGGAGAGTATGAGTTTTAAGTCAAATACGGGAGTTTCTTGAAGGAAAAATACAAGTCCTGAGTGTGCTAAGTGACAATCTGGAGTCATAGAAAGTATCTGTGACTTTGCAATACTTTTCAATGTTTTCTGATTGCATTTAGTGAAAAATGTGTATAGAATCATTCTTTATGCTTGGGAAATAAAGCATTCTGCCTTATTTGGTTTTGTTGCTCTCCCAGTGAATACTGGACGTTAACTAGTAGTTAATCGCTGAACAACTCAAGCAGCCTGTTTTGGATCTAAAAATATTCTTAAAGATGGGAAAGCCATATTAACAGCACTAAGCTGTAACATCCAGCTAGTTCTGCTGGATCCCAAATCACAGGATTTTTGGTTGCAAGAAGATCTGTAAATCATCTAGCCCAAACCTTCAGTTGAGGCTATTTAAGGGAAGTTTTTAGAGACTTCAAAGGCTTCGTAAGTCCATATATTTGCTAGGACTACTTATTACAGCTAAATGCTCCAAAGCTTTTGAATGTACCCATGTACTGAAGAAATTATTGTGCCTGTTGAAGGTCACTTTTAAAATGTGGCTTTGGGCTGCTTGAAGAGAAAGAAAAGTGTAAAAGGCAAGGGAAGGTTTGAGGAAGCTCTCATGTTAGTTAACCTTGGCTGCTACCCAAGTTGTGGCTTGAGAGTGCAAGGATGATCTTGTGCACCCTGAATGGGTGCCATCCTACCAGGAGATAAGGAGGTACACTGGATTGTGGCACATAAACATAACCTTACTGCAGATTCTTCCAAGTTATAAGATTGTTTTGTGATTTTCTTTAGCCTTTTTGTTTTAGAGGAAACATTGGGTTTAGGGAATTTTATCTAAAGAAATTCATAACCTGAACATCCTATGTTTCATATTTACCTGATATTTACTAATTCTGTAATGCTTATAACATGAATACTCAAAGAATGTAGTTTTGCATTAGTATGGCATTTCAAGAACACCCCGAATGGAGATTCCAGTCTTTTCTCACATACACTTCCTCTTATCTAGCCTCTTATGCTTTCGGAATCCACTCTCCACCATAATGCACTTTCCAGCATGGAGCTTGCTAGACATTTCACCACTTCCCCACCACACTCAGACTCCTGTGAATGCGAGTTCATCTTTGGCTTTTAGTGGTTCCCTCAAGACTTGCCTGAGTGAGTTTAGACACCTGCACTGACTGCTGTCTCTCTCTCAGAGAGCAGGGAACAAGAGATGTTAAATGAGACATTCCCAAATTCAGTCTCATTGGGGGATGGGGATGGGGCATAAGGATGGTGCAGGAAAGGGTATACATTCCACACATTGGATATTCTAGTCCCATTTGATATGTAAACATATCAAATATTACTCGACTATATACGCAGTCTTCTCAAATAGTACTATTGTCTTTGGATCATTGACTGACATCTGAACCAATCAAACAAACTGCCAAGTTAATTCAAGCCCTTGGAACGCATAAATGCCTTGATTGGTCAAACAGCTGATATTTCATGATGGCTATCAGAACTAAGTTACTAAATTGTGTCTATGTTTCATGCCTAACAATAAAATGAAACTTCATACTCGTATTATGAATATTATGAGTATAAGGGAGACAACACCACAAAGGGCTGTGCCATTACATTAGATTGCAGAGTAAAATAAAAGCAGACAACTTTGGAAGAAGCAACTTGTCTTTTTGACTCTGTCTTTAGTGCTAAAGGGCCAAAACTGCATTTTGGGAGTGCAGCCACAAGTAACAATGAGACAGTTTTGAATATTACCTCTCTCATATTCTTTCTTTGTATTGGCATAACCTACTAAGTAGCTCCTACATTGCATGGGGATTAGAGATTCATTGCATTTGCAACTAACTTCTCAAATTTTGAGGAAGGAAATCCTGTATTTAGTCTTGGATCACTGGGAAGATAGTGTCTATCTAGAAAAAAAGGAAATTAAAATTAATATGAGCAAAGCAATTTACTCTTTTTTTCTACAATATCCTTTAAAAATGAATTTGGATTTCTTTTAGAGATCTTAGGTATATCTAAGAGTCTCAAAACTGATGATGTAAATATGTAAATCGGGAGTTTCAGGTGACAGTTTGGATATGTTTGCAAGAGGAGAGCAGGTATATTCCTGTTTTGTGACACTGCCTATAAAAGCAGTCAAGAAACTAATGGGTGAATTTGAATCTCACTGATATAGAGCTTGAGACAACTTGTTTCTGTTTTCATTTATTCTATAGATAAATTGCTGTTTAATTTTGAGGCAGCATTATGGTGATTGTATTATATGATTTCACAGAATGACACTCTTGAGAGTCTGAGAAAAACAACTTTGAAAATTTGTGTTGTTATCTGAGGAAGCACTTTTTATAGTGGCAATGTTCAGAGACCACCTTCTATTATAATTCAAGAAGAAGTCACAAATATATATACATTATAAAGGAGTTAAGTCTCCTGTGGTCTGGTTTATTAAAGAATAAAGGAAACTGCCTGTCCCTGAATAGAGTTTTTGAATAGGGTCTCATACCCAGCCGTACCCATTAGTACTTCTGATTCATAGTAAGCACCTTTTGAGTTATCGTTCTTTCAGACCAGTGTAATATTTTATTTTTTACAGTCTTATAGCTGAGTTAGTTCCATAATTATCTGCTATGACTGCAGCATTTTTATATCGCCAACTGACTTCAGAATTTGGTAGACGTTGTTTACCCTTTGCCATACTAGATCTTGTATAGTCAATTCAATTTAACAAACGTTTACAGTACACACATGTAATAAATGCTAGAAAAGCAGAGAAAAACAAAAGTAGAGAAACTATTTGGTGTTTTATATACAGATGAGAGTAGAACTGTGATTTTAACTGCATTAATTCAAATTAGCTACTGTGTATTATAGCTTTCCAAAGTTTCATTTGTTTTGTAGAGCCAGTTTGGCTCTGTCAGTAGGTTGCTAAGATAGCCAGGAGGAAGTTAATGTTCGATTTATGAGAACAGTTGCCTTTGTGGGCTATGGTTTTGTTTTTCTTTTTTCTTCTTCTTCCTTTTTTTTTTTTTTTTTTTTTTTTTACCAGAACTAGCTGGCTTTCTTTTTATTCAGTCATGATGATGCTTGTATTTGAGTAGTTGGAATGTTTTACACCTCATACTGTCCGCAGGACCTACAAGGTCTTAGTTTTCCTTGGACTGGTTCTCAGAAGCTAAAGAGTCACTTCACTGATCATGCTGCCAGCCAGTAACTTTCCCTCTTAGAAAGATCACAGGGCTCCATTACTGACCCAGCATGCTCCAGGATGCTGATCTGCCAAGCCCTGTCCTGTCCAGGCCTGACACATTATATTCTCTTATCATAAGTGTGACTTGGAAATTGGTGTTTTTGCATACTTGTATGTGTGAATGCAGTACCTTGTAGCCAGTAGCACATGTGCATGTAGCAGTTTTAGGGACTGGCTCTGCTTTTTCATTTCCCAGAAGTCACTGCCACGCAGATTTTCTGAGAAATGTGTGCAGCAGGATAATCTACTGGTTTTTGTCTTTTTTGTTTCTTGTTCTTATGCTACACTGTGATGTTGCCCTTCTTGAGGAGCAATGATGGCAGATAGTGGGATGGACAAGCTGAACATGAGGATTAGAAGCAAGTGGTTTCCCTAGCAACATAGCCACGCAGGGGGAGTCACACTGCTTATCCACTGCTCATGGCTCTTTTCCTCTGGTTTAAATAACACAGATAGAGGATCTGAATGCTAAGTATCTGATTGTGAATAATTTCTAGTGGATGAAATTACAGCAAACAAGCACAGTCTAAAAACGAATTTGGAAATTTGATGAAGGTGCAATATACTTTTGTATGTTGATAGGCACCTCCAAAACTATCTGTTTCCTACTGGTGTGCCATTGCTTTTGCACTTTTTATTGGACGACACTGGGAAATAGTTACTTCTCACAAAGACAGAGCAGGTAAAGGACTTGCAAAAACCTGGTTTTAAAAACTTATTTAAAAATTCCCATCATATTTTTAACATTTAAACATTATCCTTCTACACCAGTCACTAAAAAATAATTTGTAGATTACGTTATATGATAAGAAGGTAGGAATATCACTCTAATTTAATAACTTCATTCTAGTTCTTTATAGTGATCTTATTTTAAAGACTTATTATTCTTTTCTGAATTCTTCACTTATTTTTGTGTTATCTTGATGTTAGAGTATTAATGCTTGGATGTGATTAGTAGTCATTATTTGTGAAATGAGAAATGGCATGCTAAATATGGCTTTCCATAGTTGCTGATCAGCGTTTCATAACATTTATGTGTATTTCATATTACACAACCAACCATAATTTTGGTATCTGAGTACTGAATGCAGATTAAGTGAAAATATTTTCATACTATCTGAAAACAACTATGATAAAAGAAAAGATAACTTTCCAAACTAGTACCTCTCAAACACTGGCCCACCTTTGAATAATCAGTCATTGGTCATTGTTTTTTTAAATTTCCCGACTTACTCACAGTTAGTGAAATCCTGAGCACTAAAAATAAATAGTTGTATATTCCTGAAAAAAATTTTCTAATTTGAGCAAAACTAGGTAAAAGTATAGAGCAATGCTGTCCAATAAAAATATGAGTCACAAACACAAGTCACATATTTAATTTTAAATTTTTGAATATCTTTTATAAAAAGAAAAAAGAAAAACAAATATATCTAAAATATTTTCATTTTTTTCAACTAATATGAAAATTATTAATGAGATGTTTTACTCTTTTTCATACCCAGTCTTTTAACATCTAACTGTATTTTATATTTAAGCATACCTCAGTGTGGATTAGCCATATTTTAAGTGCTCAATAGCCATGTGTGGCTTGTGGCTACCATATTGGTCTAGAACATAAAATATCACCAAAGGCATTTGAGAGTCAGTCCCACAGATTAAGATACTGACCCTATAGATATGCTGTTTTTCTTTGACAAAAATCTGTCATTTGAAATGTCTGGAAAAGTTTATAGCTTGGTAATGTTTTCTAGATTTAATATTAGGTCCTCCTGAGAAAATGCTTAAATGTTCATAAAAAACCTTCCAAAATATGTCTTATAGACCATAATTAAGTTGATGATAATATGATTACAGAGACTAGAAACCAGTGGCAAACTTAGCTAATTCTGTTCATACCTTTTTATGCATTCTTGGAAAAACTTCTTTGCAGATTTAGCATTCCAGGTTGTTGTATTAGCGTAATAGAATAAAGAATATCTTATAGAAACCAGCTCTTTGTGGACTTTCTTTATAACTACTATTTTTGGAATGTAAACATATGCTGTGTGGATTCAGAGTGACTAAACTGAGAAAACCATACATTTTTCAAAAAGAGGTTTCATTCCAGTCTCCTTGATTACAGAGTGATACTTGCCTTCTCTGAATGCCATTACAGAGAAGAAATAGAGAAAGAAGAATATGAGCGTTTTATTTCTGCCAACTGGCTGAGTCAAGCAAATTTCTTTCTCTCCCAATTCCCTGTACTATTTAGAAATCACTTTCAGAAAGATTGACTGGCAAGAATCACAACTAAATTTTCAATAATTTCTATAGATGAAGATATCATAATTACAAACATATCTAGAATAAATAAAGAACTATTATGTGTGCTCACAAACTCATTTATAAGCTTTCTATTTTCAAAAAAATTGAGACAAGTGTTTCATTTGAAAATTCTGTCCCTTATCATTTATTAATCCTATCATTGGCCCAACTAGAAGTTTCTGAGAATCTATTCTCATTAGATAAACTTGAACAAGTTCAAATTGCCAATGATTAACAATAAGTAATTTGTGAATTAATGTGAAAAATATGTTATTAAATGAATCAGACTAATGAAAGAACTAAATTTCTTATGTGTAGAGATTCAAGTGGCTTGTAAGATACAGAAGCAAACAGCAACAAATAATTTATAGTTTATTTAACTTATTGAGCCAATAAATATGTTTAGAACTCACACTTCATGCAAATTACTCTTCTTAGATGCAGTAGGAATTCAAAGATGAATTGAATATGAATTCTGCATTTAAGATTTCATAAGTTAGTGGGGGTGAAGGAGATAATAAATAGCTATAATGGAAGCTCCAGAATTTTGAGAGACCTGAGGCAAGGGAGATTTGTTTCCCAGGACTGGGGGTGATGGAATCAGGAAAGGAGACAAAACAGCTTCCCCAAGAAAATAGATTTGAGCTGTTTCTTAATGAATGGGAAGTATTTAGCTGGAAAAAAAATAGGGGAAGACATTTAGGTAGAAAAAGTACTAACAAAAGCAAGACTCTTGAAGGATTACAGACATTTTCTTTTTTTTTCTTTTTCTTTCTTTCTTTTTTTTTTTTTTTGAGACAGGGTTTCACTCTGTCATCCCAGACTGGAGTGCAGTGGTGAAATCACAGCTCACTGCAGCATCAACCTCCTGGGCTCAAGCAATCCTCCCACCTCAGCCTGGGACTACCGACGTGCACAACACACCTGGCTAATTATTGTATTTTTTGTAGAAACGGAGTTTCACCACGTTGCCCGCCCAGGCTTGTCTCGAACACCTGAGCTCAAGCAATCCTCCCACTTCGGCCTCCGGAAGTGCTGGGATTATAGTCATGGGCCACGGCACCTGGCCTTATAGGAAATAATTCAAGGGGAAGCGGTGATATATGGCTTTGCACTTTTTAGCTGATTATGTTCTGAATAGAAAGAAGTTTTACAACATAGATTAAGGTGATTCTGTGGTTTCCCAGCAACAGTTCAGACTCTATTTAACAAGGAGTCTCTTTTGATCATAGCTCCCAGTAAAATCACTCTATTTGCAAATTACAAGCGTGTACTTGTTTCTCAAGTTTTACACTTTGACAGAGAGTCAGATTCATTAATTCATTTATTATTTTTGTCCACATTGACATTAGTGTCATTGTTTTGGCCAGAAAAACAATATTTATTTAAATCGAATGGAAAAGAGAAGTTAAAATAATATGATCATAATTTGTTATTAATTAAAAACAGATAAATTTTGGCTTTATATTTTATATCTAATGTTTTACTACATTTTATCTGTTTCAGATGTACAGATATTTTCATTTGTGATTTCTTATATTACTTATAAGTTTAGCTTAAACTTCCTCCACCCTTTCCCCCCAGTTTGATAAGTATTCAATTGGTTTTATTCTCATTAGTCCATGGCTTGACTGTATGTAATTAAAACATTTAACATTTTGGCACTTTTATTGCATCAAGCCTGGACAGCAGCCAGGTAGGTGTTGATTTCTTTTTTATTTGTCTTCCTTGATGGTATCATTAGTCCTAATATTTGGGATTCTTTTTTGTTTTTGCTTTCCCAATAAAGTCATTTTCCCTGCAATAGGCTAATAGGCAATAGGCTAAGACACTTCTTGCCACTGTGAAGAGCACAGACACTGTTTTCAGATTGGTGAAATACATCTTGGTAACAGATACCTTTTGTACCCCATTTTACTTCCCCTCAGCCTGCCTCTGACTTGGACAGTTTTCATGCATAGTACCACAGCCCCACTTCAGGTGCCTATCAGGTCTTTCTGCTTATATCTCTATCTCTATCTATTTTATATATATACCTCTATCTATCTATCTATCTATCTATCTATCTATCTATCTATCTATCTATCGTCCATTCAGCCAGAAGCAAGGTAATATGGAATCATGGGGGCAGTTAATGCTTCTGGGAGACATTCTTAACTAGTGGAGGAAAGAAGTTGATGGATGCTTACAGGCTTCCCAGCTCTGTGGAACCCCAGTTATCTGCAACACAAAGTAGCTCCATTGGCTTTCTCTTTTATTGGCTTTCTCGTTTTCCCTGTTTCACTCTTCACTCCCTCACTCCTGCTTCTGGGAATCACCTCTCAAATAAACTACCTGAACCCAAATCCTTATCCCTGGCTCTGCTTTGTGAAGGAGGTGCATTTCACCATTCTTAAAAAGGATTATGCACTTTTTTTAGAAATAAGGTTGAGTAACAGAGTGCCTAAAGAATTTAAATCAGGCCCCTCAATAGAAAGTTGAGATGAGAATGTCTGAGCCTTGTGTATGTGAATGAATTATAATAAAATGTTAATTTATAAGTCAAGTTTTAAAAACCTAGTGTTGTATTTCCTAATAGAAATAACATCATAAATGATGTAAATGATGTCATTTGTAATTAGCTTCCCAGTTAACAAAAATTAATTAAGTTTGTAAGTAAAAAAATTAAGTAAAACATAATTTATCCTGTTTTACGGAATCACATCGTATTAATTTGTTAGGGCTTCTGTAACAAAATATCACAGACTAGGTGGCTTAAAGAGAAATTTATTTTCTTACTGTTCTGGAGGCCAGAAGTCTGAGATCAAAGTATCAACAGGGTTAATTTTTTTCTGAGGCCCTTCTTGGCTTGTAGATGGCAATCTCTTCCCTCTGTCTTCCCATGGTCTTTCCTCTGTGTATGTCTGTGTTTTAATGTCCAGTCATCTTGGATTAGGCCCCACCCTAGTAAGCTCGTTTTGACTTAATTATCTCTTTAACAACACTTTCTCCAAATACATTCATAGAACTTCAATATATAAATTTGGGGAGGACACACAATTCAACCCATAATACACATGTAACTTTAAATGTTTAGTTACCAAGTGTTTGATACATATAAACAAATATTAATAATGAAAACACCATCATGGAACATCATCATGGAATTAGAGACTTATAAATGCCTTTGCAACCAGTTGTATTCTCCTTTCCCCTTCCATCCTCTTCCTTCACTCCAAGAAAGTAAACACTATTCTGATTTTCATTTATCAATTACTGTTTAATAGATTAATGACATATAAATATATACTTAAGCAATGCGTTACTTTTTTGAGCTTTATACAATAGCAGTTTTTTTTGTATAGTTTTATGCACTTGCTTTTTCTCTCAACACGATGTGTTTAAGAGTCATTCATACTGAAGTAGGTAGGTATAATTCATTCATTTCACTATTGTATACTATTCCAGTAGGTGAATATACATCTACTGACTATTCATTTATTGTTGATAGAATTTAGCTTGTTTCCAGGTTTTTTTTTTGTTGTTGTTATTAACTCTGCTGCTCTTCTTGCACATATCTCTTTCACATATGTATTAAAGATGCTCTATACCCAGGTCTGGAATTGCTGGATTGTAGGGAACGTGATTATTTATAGATTCACTATTCACAAATTACTTTCCAAAGTGGTAATGCCAGTTTATGTTGCCATCAATAGTGTCTCAGACTCCTGAATAATTTGTATTGTGGCCAATACATGGTATTGTAAATTACAATACAGGCTTGTAAATTTATGCCAATGTAGTAGGTGCCAAATAATATCAAATTGTGTTTCTAATTTACATTTTCCTGACAACTAATAATTGCTAATGAACCTCTTTTCTTATGTTTATGAGCCATTCATATTTCTCATCTACAAAATGCTTTCCTTTCTTTTAATTTTTTAGCCTACTTTTCTACTGAGTCTTTTGTCTTCTTTTTTATGTGAGAGCTTTTTCTGCACTGAGACAAAATTCAATTTTTGCATGTATTTCTTGCAGATATCTTCTCACAGTTCATAGTACCCTTTTACTTTCTTTATCTTTTAATGAATAGAAATTCTTAATTTTAATAGAGTTGAACTTAGCAGTGTTTCCTTTTATGATTATTTTTCATAGATTGTTTAAAAAATCTTTCCGTATCCTAAGGTCATATATATGTATGTATGTGTGTGTGTGTGTGTGTGTGTGTGTGTGTGTGTGTGTATTTTTTTCTCTAAAAACTTTATGGTTTTTCCTTTACATTTACATTTTTATTCCTTCAGTAATGGACTTTTAGGTATAGTATAAGTTAGAGACTTAGCTCCATTTTTCTTCCACATTGATTATCAATTGTCCTATCAGTTAGAATAAAGTCACCACTACGCTTTTGTATGTCTTGCTAAATATTCCATTTGGAACTGAAATTTTATTAAATTGTATTTTCTTTTTAATTGATATACAATAATTTATATATTTATTTGGTAAATTTGAGTGTTTGTTACATGCAGAGAAGGTGTAGTGATCAAGTCAGGGTATTTAGTATATTCATCACCTTGAGTTTTTATCATCTTTTTACCTGTTTAAATTTCTATAGGATTTTGGAGAACAGGTGTTATTTGGTTACATGAGTAAATTCTTTAGTGGTGATTTATGAGATTTTGGTGCACCCATCACCTAGGCAGTATACACGGAACCCAATTTGTAGTCTTTTATCCCTAACCCTCTTCCCACACTTTCCCCCTGAGTTCCCTAAGTCTATTGTGTCATTTCTTTGTCTACTTGTTGATTGATGGGCATTTGGGTTGGTTCCACATTTTTGCAACTGAGAATTGTGCTGCTATAAAAATGCGTGTGCAAGTATCTTGTTCGTATAATGACTTATTTTCCTCTGGGTAGATACCCAGTAGTGGGATTGCTGGATCAAATAGTACTTCTACTTTTAGTTCTTTAAGGAATCTCCACACTATTTTACATAGTGCTTGTACTAGTTTACATTCCCACCAGTAGTATAGAAGTGTTCCCTGTTCACCGCATCCACGCCAACATCTTTTTTTTTTTTTTTTTTTTAATTTATTTATTTATTATTATTATACTGTAAGTTGTAGGGTACATGTGCATAACGTGCAGGTTTGTTACATATGTATACTTGTGCCTTGTTGGTGTGCTGCACCCATCAACTCGTCATTTACATCAGGTATAACATTAATTTTTTGATAATGGCCATTGTTGTAGGAGTAAGGTGGTATCACATTGTGGTTTTGATGTGCATTTCCCTGATCGTTAGTGATGTTGAGCATTTTTTCATATGTTTGTTGGCCATTTGTATATCTTCTTTTGAGAATTGTGTATTCATGTTCTTAGCTCACTTTTAGATTTTTTTTTTTCCCCTTGGTAATTTGAGTTTGTTGTAGATTCTGGATATTAGTCCTTTATCAGATGTAGAGATTGTGAAGACTTTCTCCTACTCTGTAGGCTGTCTGTTTAGTCTGCTGTTCCTTTTGCCATGCAAAAGATACTTAATTTAATTAAGTTCCAGCAATTTATCTTCGTTTTTATCGCATTTGCTTTCGGTTCTCACTCATGAAATCCTTGCCTAAGCCAATGTCTAGAAGGGTTTTTCTGATGTTATCTTCTAGAATTTTATAGTTTCGGGTCTTAGATTTAAGTCTTTAATCCATTTGGAGTTGATTTTTATAGAAAGTGAGAAATAAGAATCCAGTTTCATTCTCCTACATGAGACTTGCCAGTTATCCAGGCACCATTTTGTTGAATAGGGTATCCTTTCCCCACTTTAAGTTTTGACACTATTCCACAAGATGGAGAAAGAGGGAATCCTCCCTAAATCATTCTATGAAGCAAGTATCACTCTACTACCCAAACCAGGAAAGAATGTAACCAAAAAAGAAAACTACAGACCAATATCTCTGATGAACATAGATGCAAAAATCCTTAACAAAATACTAGCTAACCAAATCCAACAACATTTCTAAAAGATAATCCACCATGATCAAATGGGTTTCATACCAGGGATTCAGGGATAGTTTAACATACACCCATTAATAAATGTGATGCACCACATAAACAGAATTAGAAACAAAAATCACAAGATCATCTCAATAGACGCAGAAAAAATACAGCATCCCTTTATGATTAAAACTCTCAGTGAAATCAGCATACAAGGGACATACCTCAACGTAATAAAAGTAATCTATGACAAACCCACAACCAACATAATACTGAATGGGGAAAAGTTGAAAGCATTTCCTGAGGACTGGAACAAGACAAGGGTGCCCACTCTCACCACTTATCTTTAACATAGTACTGGAAATCCTAGCCAGAGTAATTAGACAAGGGAAAGAAATAAAGGGCATCCCAATTGGTAAAGAGAAAGTCAAAGTGTCCCTGTTTGCTGGTGATATGATTGTATACCTATAAAACCCTAAAGATTCCTCCAAAGAGCTCCTAGAACTGATAAAAGAATTCAGCAAAATTTCTGGATACAAAATTAATGTACACAAATCAGTAGGTTTCTATGCACCAACAGCTACCAAGCTGAGAATCAAATCAATATCTCCACCACTTTTACAATAGCTGCAAAAAAATAAAATACTTAGGAATATACCTAAGCAAGGAGGTGAAAGTCCTCTACAAGGAAAACTACAAAACACTGCTGAAAGAAATCATAGATGACACAAACAAATGGAAACACATCCCATGCTCATGGGTGGGTAGAATCAATATTGTGAAAATGACCATACTGCCAAAAGCGTCTACAAATTCAATGCAGTTCCATCAAAATACCACCACATTCTTCACAGAACTAGAAAAAACAATCCTAAAATTCGTATCACCCAAAAACGAGCCTGCATGGCCAAAGCAAGACTAAGCAGAAAGAACAAATCTGGAGGCATGACATTACCTGATTTCAAACTATGCTACAAGGCCATAGCTACCAAAACAGCAAGGTACTGGTATAAAAATAGGCACATGGACCAATGGAACAGAACAGAGAGCCCAGAAATAAACTCAAGTACTTACAGCCAACAGATCTTTGACAAGGAGTTTTTATCATTTTTATGTGTTGGTATCATTTCAAGTCCTCTCTTCTAGTCACTTAAACATTTATAATATGGTTGCTAAGTATAGTCACCCTAGTCTGCTTTCAAACATAAGAACTTATTTTTTCTATCTAACTGTAGGTTTGTACCCATCATCAATCTCTTTATCAATCTCTTTACCATACCCACCCACTTCACAGTCTCTGGTATACATTGCCTTATTCTCTATGCTCATGAGATCAACGTTTTTACCTCCCACATATGAGTGAGAACATGTGGTATTTGTCTTTCTGTGCCTGGCATATTTTACTAAATATAATGACCTCCATTCCCACTCATGTTGCTGTACATGACAGGATTTCAGTCTTTTTTTTATAGCCAAATAGTATTCCACTGTGTGTATATATCACATTTTTTTAACCATATCTTTGCTATTGTGAATGGTGCTATGATAAACATGCAAGTGCAGCTATCCCTTTGATTACTGATTTCTTTTCATTTGGATAGATACCCAGTAGTGAGCTTGCTACTCAGTTGTGGGATTGTATGGTAGTACTATTTTTAATTTTGAGAAATCTCCATACAATTTTTTTATATTGGTTATACTAATTTACATTCCTACCAACAGTGGATAACAGCTCCTTTTTCTCTGCATCCTTGCCAGATCTGTTATTTTTTTTCTTTTCAGTAATAACCATTCAAATTGGGGTGAGATAATATCTCCTTGTGGTTTTTGATTTGCATTTCCCTGATGATTAATGATGTTGAGAATTTTTTCATACACCTATTGCCCATTTGTATATCTTCTCTTGAAAAATGTCTATTCATATCCTTTGCCCATGTTTACATGGAATTATTTGTTCATTTTTTACTTTTGAGTTGTTTGAGTTCCTTATATATTCTGAATACTAGTCCCCTGTGAGATGAGTAATTTGCAAAAATTTTCTTCCATTTAAGAGGTTGTTTCTTCACTCTGTTGATGATTTCTTTTGCTGTGCAGAAGCTTTTGAGTTTAATATAGTACCATATGTTTATTTTTGTTTTTATTGCCCATGCTTTTGAGGCCTTAGCCATAAAATACTTGTTTAGACCAAAGTCTTGAACAATTTTCCGTATGTTTTCTCCTAGTAATTTTATAGTTTGGAGTAATATGTGTAAGAAGTTTTTAATTCATCTTGAGTTAATTTTTGTATACAGTGAGAGATAGGGATCCAGTTTAATTCTTCTGCACATGGTTATCCACTTCTGCCAGCACCATTTATTGAATAGGGTGTCCTTTTCCTAGTGTACGCTCTTGGCAACTTTGTCAATGATCAGCTGACTGTAAATATCTGGATTTATTTCTTGGTTCTGTATTCTGTTCCATTGGTCTATGCATCTGTTTTTATACCAATACTGTGCTGTTTTTGTTACCATAGCCTTGTAATATGTTTTGAAGTCAGATAATGTCATGCTTTTAGCCTTGTTCTTTTTGCCCATGGTTATTTTGACTATTCAGCCTCTTTTTTTTGGTTCTATACACATTTTAAGATTGTTTGTTCTATTTCAGTAAAAAAAATGCATTGGCATTTTGATAGGAATTGCATTTAATCTGTAGATTTCTTTGGGCAGCTTGGCCATTTTAAGGATATTAAATCTTCCAATTCATGAGTCTGAGAAGTCTTGATTTTTGTGTCTTCTTAAATTTCTTTCACCAGTGTTTTAGTTTTCCTTGTATAGATCCTTTGCCTCCTTAAATTTATTTCTAGTTATTTTATTTTTTGGCAGCTATTCTAAATGAGATCACCCTCTTGATAGATTTTTTGGCAATTTCATTATTGGTGTATAGATATGCTAATTGTTTTTGGATGTTGATTTTGTATCCTGCAACTTTATTGCATTTGTTGATCAGTTCTAAGAGTTTTTTTGGTGGAGTTATAAAATTTTTGTAAATATAAGATTATGTCATCTGCAAAGAGGAACAATTTGACTTTCTCCCCCCCCCCCCCACTTTGAGTGCCTTTTCTTTTTTTTCTTGCCTAATTGCTCTGGTTAGGATGTCAAGTATTATGTCAAATAGAAAAAGCAAAAGTGGACATTCTCTTCTTATTCTAGTTCTTTCCCCATTCAGTATGATGTTAGCTGTGGGTTTGACATACATGGCCTTTGTTATTTTGAGCAATAGTCCTTCTATGCCTAGTATGTTGAGTGTTTTTATCATGAAGGTATATTGAATTTTGTCAAATGCTCTTTTATATTGATATGATTATATAAATTTTGCCCTGCATTCTGTTGATGCGACATATCACATTTATTGATTTGGGTATATTGAATCATCCTTGCACCCCTAGGATAAATCCCACTTGATCATGGTGTATTATCTGTTTGATAGGTTATTGGATTCTGTATGCTGTTTTGTTGAGGATTTTTTCACCTATGAGTCTCAGAGAATTTGGCCTGTAGTTTTATTTTTTCTTGTTGTGTTTTCATCTGTATTTGGTATTAAGGGCAATGCTGCTCTTGTTGAATGAGTTAGAGAAATTCTCTCCTCTTCACGTTTTTGGAATAGTTTCAGGAAAATTGGCATGAGTTCTTTAGACACTTGGTAAAATGTAGTAGTAAATCCATCCAGTCCTGGTGTTTCCTCTGTTGGGAGACTTTTTATTACTGATTTGATGTTGCTACTCATTATTGGTCTGCTTGGGTTTTCTACTTTTTCCCTGATTCAGTCTTGGTAGGTTGTAAATTTCCAGAAATTTATCCATTTTCTCTAGGTTTTCCAGTTCGTTAATGTATAGTTGTTCATATTAGTCTCTGAAAATCTTTAATGTTTCTGTGGTATCAGTTGCAATATCTCATTTATTTCTGATTTTATTTGGGTTTTCTTTTTATTGTGGCTAGTCTAGTAAGTGATTTATCAATTTTATCTTTTTGAAGAAACAACCTTTAACTTTGTTTTTCTTTGTATTTTTTTCTTAGTCTCTATTTCATTTAGGTCTGTTCTGAACTTTATTTTTTTTTTTCTCTGCTACTTTGGGGTTCGGTTTGTTCTTGCTTTTTGAGTTCCTTGTGATGCATCATTAGATTTTTATGTGAAATATTTCTTTTTTTGGATAGAGATTTTCTTTTTATATATATATACTTTAAGCTCTGGGGTGCATATGCAGAATGTCCAGTTTTGTTACAAAGTTATACACATGCCATGGTGGTTTGCTGTACTCATCAACCCATCATCTGCATTAGGTATTTCTCCTAACGCTCTCCCTTCCCTAGGCCCCCACTCCCTGACAGGCCCTAGTGTGTGATTTTCCCCTCCCTGTGTCCATGTGTTCCTAACGTTCTACTCCCACTTATGAGTGAGAACACTCGGTGTTTGGTTTTCTGTTCTTGTGTTAGTTTGCTGAGAGTGATGGTTTCCAGCTTCATCCATGTCCCTGCAAAGGACATGAATTCATCCTTTTTAATGGCTGCATGGTATTCCATGGTGTATAAGTGCCATATTTTCTTTATCCAGCCTATCATTGATGGGCATTTGGGTTGTTTCCAAGTCTTTGCTATTGTGAATAGTGCCACAATAAACATATGTGTGCATGTGTCTTTATAGTAGCATGATTTATAATCCTTTGGGTGTATACCCAGTAATGGGATCGCTAGGTCAAAGGGTATTTCTGGGTTTAGATTCTTGAGGAATCACCACGCTGTCTTCCACAATGATTGAACTAATTTACACTCCCACCAACAGTGTAAAAGTGTTCCTATTTCTCCACATCCTCTCCAGCATCTGTTGTTTCCTGACCTTTTAATGATCACCATCCTAACTGGTGTGAGATGGTATCTCATTGTGGTTTTGATTTGCATTTCTCTAATGACCAGTGATGTTGAGCTTTTCTTTCATATGTTTGTTGGCCACATAAATGTCTTCTTTTGAGAAGTGTCTGTTCATATCCTTTGCCCACATTTTGATGATCTTGTTTGTTTTTTTCTTGTAAATTTGTTTAAGTTCTTTGGAGATTCTGGATATTTTAGCCCTTTGTCAGATGGATACATTGCAAAAATTTTCTCCCATTCTGTAGGTTGCCTGTTCACTCTGATGATAGTTTCTTTCACTTTGCAGAAGCTCTTTAGTTTAATTAAATCCCATTTGTCAATTTTGGCTTTGGTTCCATTGGTTTTGATGTTTTAATCATGAAGTCTTTACCCATGCCCATGTCCTGAATGGTATTGCCTAGGTTTTCTTCTAGGGTTTTTATGGTTTTAAGTCTTATGTTTAAGTGTTTAATACACCTTGAGTTAATTTTTGTATAAGGTGTAAGGAAGGAGTCCAGTGTTTCAGTTTTCTGCATATGGCTAGCCAGTTTTCCCAACACCATTTATTAAATAGAGAATCCTTTCCCCATTGTTTGTTTTTGTCAGGTTTGTCAAAGATGATTGTAGATGCGTGGCATTATTTCTGAGGCATCTGTTCAGTTCCACTGGTTTATATATTTGTTTTGGTACCAGTACCATGCTGTGTTGGTTACTGTAGACTTGTACTATAGTTTGAAGTCAGGTAGCATGATGCATCCAGCTTTGTCCTTTTTGCTTAGGATTTTCTTGCCTATGCGGGCTCTTCCTTGGTTCCATATGAAATTTAAAGTAGTTTTTTTCCAATTCTATGAAGGAAGTCAATGGTAGTTTGAGGGAAATAGCATTGAATCTATAAATTACTTTGAGCAGTATGGTCATTTTCATGATATTTATTCTTCCTATCAATGAGCATGAAATGTTTTTCCATTTGTTTGTGTCCTCTCTTATTTCCTTGAGCAGTGGTTTGTAGTTCTCCTGGAAGAGGTCCTTCACATCCCTTGTAAGTTGTATTCCAAAGTATTTTATTCTCTTTGAAGCAATTGTGAATGGGAGTTCACTCATGATTTGGCTCTCTGTCTGTTATTGGCTTATAGGAATGTTTGTTATTTTTGCACATTGATTTTGTATCCTGAGACTATGCTGAAGTTGCATATAAGCTTAAGGAAATTTTGGGTTTTCTAAATATACAACCATGTCATCTGCAAACAGAGACAATTTGACTTCCTCTTTTTCTATTTGAATGTCCTTTATTTCTTTCTCTTTCTTGATTTCCCTGGACAGAATTTGCAATATTATGTTGAATAGAAGTGGTGAGAGAATACATCCTTGTCTTGTGCCTGTTTTCAAAGGGAATGCTTCTGTGCTACTGTCAGAGTTTGTGTGGGTAGAGGAACCCTCCTATGATTTGGATTGCAGCAGTCTGTGGTGGGGATGTGAATCTCTGAATTTTCCTTATGTACCCTTTCCTCGCAATATCAAGTTCACTGTGGCTCCCAGCCAATCTCAGCCAAGCTGGCCACTCATTTCCTTCTTCTTCTCTGCTTCAGGCGCGTCCCATGATTTCTCTGTTAGACTCCAGTGTTAGCTCCTAGATGTTCTATTTGAAGTTTGATTGTGTTCATAATTTTGGTTTTTCTTCCTGGAGAGGGCAGGTATCTTACGTTGCTAGTTGGCTATCTTGAACAGGAATCAGAACTAAAACATTAGAAATAGAGAGAAGTTTGTGAACAGTTTCATGAATGGAATATAACCCCTGAGGAAGGTTTCTGTTATTTTCTTTTGAGTAAAACAGGGTATTGGCATTCTCATCAAAGAACAGGGAGAGGGAAGAGTGGTTTCCACTGCAGTGACAAAAACCTATCAATGCTATATCAAAAGGGAAAGGGTAGAAGAAAACATAAATAAAAGGGTATTTAGTTAGGGTGGACACAATGAGATTTATCCTAAATTGGAATAATTGATAATGTGCAGAACATTCACAAGCTTGAATATGGAACTAGAAAGCATTTGACATTTACTTTATTATCTGTATGGTTTTTTTTTATTTGAATCACTTTATTTTCTATTTATATTTATATTCTTTTTAAATTTTATTTATGTTTTAATTTTTGAAAAGTATACTTTAGGTTCTGGGATACATGTGCAGAATGTGCAGGTTTGTTACATAGGTATACACGTGCCATGGTGGTTTGCTGCACCCATCAACCAGTCATCTACGTTAGGTGCTTCTCCTAATGCTATCCCTCCCCTACCCACCCCCTCTTCATGACGGGCCCCAGTGTGTGATGTTCCCCTCCCTGTGTTCATGTGTTCTCATTGTTCAACTCCCACTTATGAGTGAGAACATGCAGTGGTTAGTTTTCTGTTCCTGTGTTAGTTTGCTAAGAATAATAGTTTCCAGCTTCATCCATGTCCCTGCAAAGGACATGAACTCATCCTTATCTATATGTTTTTAAGAAGACCTTTAGCTATTGTCTACTTCAATTCTTTTATCTTACCAGACATACACATAAGACACAGAGAAATGAAGAAACTCCCCCAAAGACACATTGTGATTTGGGGCAAAAGTATGGTTACAGTTCAGATTGGACTTGTGAAGGTTGTAGACCTATAAGCAAATAAAAACAACAAGAACACACATGTTTTTTACTTTGTATTTGTATTTATCTATTAGCACAGTTTGAAGATTTTGGACTATTCTTTATTTGCTACATGTATTAAAATGTGAACTGCTAGCATACAAAGCAAAAGAATGCATTCTGAAAATTTTATTGTTTATGCCTGTGTCAAGAAGGAAGGTTAATCCAAAGGATAATTCCTTCTATCATATTCCTAGCATGAGTGAGTTTCCTCTTTTAAGCCATATCGGTTTGCTTCAAGGTGGAAAACATAAGCAATAAAATATTTCTCTCTTGATAAACAAGTTGAACTTTCTCACCTCCAGTTAGCATGAATAGTTTTGTTTGGCTACTGACAAATAGTAGTTTGAGGATAGCATAAAAGAGTAACCAAAAATGCACATTTTTAGCTTCACCAGACTTCTTTTATAGTTGATAAAATGTTACAAAACTCACAAGCTGTGATTCATTTATTTGTGACTTGAGGTTCTATATTTTCTCTTGTGGCAAAAAAGACAATCACTATAATAATTCGTCTTACAGATATACTTTTCATTTTTTCATAAAGATCTTCCATCTAGTATGTAGGCTACAGCACTTGGCAGGCAGGAAATTATTTATCAAACTATCTGATAAAAGCAACTTTTTAGGCTGGATGCGGTGGCTCACGCCTGTAATCCTAGCAATTTAGGAGACCAAATGGGCAGAACACCTGAGGTTAGGAGTTCAAGACCAGCCTAGGCAACATGGCAAAACCCTGTCTCTACTAAAAATACAAAAATTAGCCAGGTGTGGTGGCCGGCGCCTGTAATCCCAGCTACTTGGGAGGCTGAGGCAGGAGAATTGCTTGAACCTGGAAAACAGAGGTTTCAATGAGCTGATATGGCGCCAGTGCACTCCAGATTAGGCAACAGAGAGAGAGTCCATCTCAAACAAACAAACAAAAAATCAAAAACAAAACAAACAAAAAAAGCAACTATTCCATTATAGATATCCATCAATAATTTGGAACTCTGAAGGAAATTTTTTTCTTTCTTCTTTATAACAAAATTATTCTACAGTGGCTAATGAGCCATCAACTTCTGAGGTTTATGCTGTTGTGTTCAAATTGTTTCCTAAATTTTTGGATCTCCAAAATTTGACTATTTAAATGTTATTGCTATATTGGGAGATGAACCTAAATCTCAAAGTGAGATAAAATATTTTCATGAGAAAGCTAAGAACAAGATGGAGGAAAAGGACCTCCATCAGTGATTCACGAATTAGGCTTTCCTGAAGAAAGTAGAGAATAAGGAGCTAAATGCAGAAATAAGGAACAAAAAGCAGATTGGTTATTTCAAAATTGCTTTCCTTATAGGATTAAAACCGAGATTCCCTTAGCTTAGGTAAACCAGGCCCATTCTGCTTGGTTGCTGTGAATCTTCTGGTTTTTTGAATACTGGCTCATTTGGAAGTTCAGTTTCATTACGTGGCACCTAACACGAGCGATTCCATTCTGGTTTTGGTCTGGTCTTTTGGGGCCTAGTGCAGGACCTCAGCCCTAAACAACAGCTTCTCTTCCACTTTGTTTAACAGTTCTCTGAACTCTTTCAAATTAATCTTTCTGTATAGCATGAGACAAAGGTAATGGTTCATTTGTTCTCCATGTGGCTATCTAGTTGTTATAACACTATTTATTGAAAAGTGTATCTTTTTTTTTTTAAATAATTAAAATTAATTTTTTAAAATAATTTATTTATTATTATTATACTTTAAGTTGTAGGGTACATGTGCATAACGTGCAGGTTTGTTACATATGTATACTTGTGCCATGTTGGTGTGCTGCACTCATCAACTCGTCATTTACATCAGGTATAACTCCCAATGCAATCCCTCTCCCCTCTGCCCTCCCCATGATAGGCCCCGGTGTGTGATGTTCCCCTTCCTGAGTCCAAGTGATCTCATTGTTCAGTTCCCACCTATGAGTGAGAACATGCGGTGTTTGGTTTTCTGTTCTTGTGATAGTTTGCTAAGAATGATGGTTTCCAGCTGCGTCCATGTCCCTACAAAGGACACAAACTCATCCTTTTTTATGGCTGCATAGTATTCTGTGGTGTATATGTGCCACATTTTCTTAATCCAATCTGTCACTGATGGACATTTGGGTTGATTCCAAGTCTTTGCTATTGTGAATAGTGCTGCAATAAACATACGTGTGCATGTGTCTTTATAGCAGCATAATTTATAATTCTTTGGGTATATCCCCAGTAATGGGATGGCTGGGTCATATGGTACATCTAGTTCTAGATCCTTGAGGAATCGCCATACTGTTTTCCATAATGGTTGAACTAGTTTACAATCCCACCAACAGTGTAAAAGCGTTCCTATTTCTCCACATCCTCTCCAGCACCTGTTGTTTCCTGACTTTTTAATGATTGCCATTCTAACTGGTGTGAGATGGTATCTCATTGTGGTTTTGATTTGCATTTCTCTGCTGGCCAGTGATGATGAGCATTTTTTCATGTGTCTGTTGGCTGTATGAATGTCTTCTTTTGAGAAATGTGTGTTCATATCCTTTGCCCACTTTTTGATGGGGTTGTTTGTTTTTTTCTTGTACATTTGTTTGAGTTCTTTGTAGGTTCTGGATATTAGCCCTTTGTCAGATGAGTAGATTGCAAACATTTTCTCCCATTCTGTATGTTGCCTGTTCACTCTGATGTTAGTTTCTTTGGCTGTGCAGAAGCTCTTTAGTTTAATAAGATCCCATTTGTCAATTTTGGCTTTTGCTGCTGTTGCTTTTGGTGTTTTAGACATGAAGTCTTTGCCCATGCCTATGTCCTGAATGGTACTACCTAGGTTTTCCTCTAGGGTTTTTATGGTATTAGGTCTAACATTTAAGTCTCTAATCCATCTTGAATTAATTTTCGTATAAGGAGTAAGGAAAGGATCCAGTTTCAGCTTTCGACTTTTGGCTAGCCAATTTTCCCAGCACCATTTATTAAATAGGGAATCCTTTCCCCATTTCTTGTTTCTCTCAGGTTTGTCAAAGATCAGATGGCTGTAGATGTGTGGTATTATTTCTGAGGACTCTGTTCTGTTCCATTGGTCTATATCTCTGTTTTGGTACCAGTACCATGCTGTTTTGGTTACTGTAGCCTTGTAGTATAGTTTGAAGTCAGGTAGCGTGATGCCTCCAGCTTTGTTCTTTTGACTTAGGATTGTCTTGGAGATGCGGGCTCTTTTTTGGTTCCATATGAACTTTAAAGCAGTTTTTTCCAATTCTGTGAAGAAACTCATTGGTAGCTTGATGGGGATGGCATTGAATCTATAAATTACCTTGGGCAGTATGGCCATTTTCACGATATTGATTCTTCCTATCCATGAGCATGGTATGTTCTTCCATTTGTTTGTGTCCTCTTTTATTTCACTGAGCAGTGGTTTGTAGTTCTCCTTGAAGAGGTCCTTTACATCCCTTGTAAGTTGGATTCCTAGGTATTTGATTCTCTTTGAAGCAATTGTGAATGGAAGTTCATTCATGATTTGGCTCTGTGTTTGTCTGTTATTGGTGTATAAGAATGCTTGTGATTTTTGCACATTAATTTTGTATCCTGAGACTTTGCTGAAGTTGCTTATCAGCTTAAGGAGATTTTGGGCTGAGACAATGGGGTTTTCTAAATATACAATCATGTCATCTGCAAACAGGGACAATTTGACTTCTTCTTTTCCTAACTGAATACCCCTGATTTCTTTCTCTTGCCTAATTGCCCTAGCCAGAACTTCCAACACTATGTTGAATAGGAGTGGTGAGAGAGGGCATCCCTGTCTTGTGCCAGTTTTCAAAGGGAATTTTTCCAGTTTTTGCCCATTCAGTATGATATTGGCTGTGGGTTTGTCATAAATAGCTCTTATGATTTTGAGGTACGTTCTATCAATACCGAATTTATTGAGCGTTTTTAGCATGAAGGGCTGTTGAATTTTGTCAAAAGCCTTTTCTGCATCTATTGAGATAATCATGTGGTTCTTGTCTTTGGTTCTGTTTATATGCTGGATTATGTTTATTGATTTGCGAATGTTGAACCAGCCTTGCATCCCAGGGATGAAGCCCACTTGATCATGGTGGATAAGCTTTTTGATGTGTTGCTGAATCCGGTTTGCCAGTATTTTATTGAGGATTTTTGCATCGATGTTCATCAGGGACATTGGTCGAAAATTCTCTTTTTTTGTTGTGTCTCTGCCAGGCTTTGGAATCAGGAAGATGTTGGCCTCATAAAATGAGTTAGGGAGGATTCCCTCTTTTTCTATTGATTGGAATA